>NC_087373.1:6064843-6364843 GCF_031761385.1 Necator americanus
ACCTACCATTTGATGCCTCTTCATATGTTGGCGGTAGTTCCGGCGGTGCTGAAGGCACTACCATCTGTAAACGACTATAAACTTGTATTTGTTCTAATATTATAACGTTTTCCTATATAAATAGTAGTGGAAAAGCACCGAGACCAACAAAGATTCAACTAAATGTACATTTTTCTCTTCAAATTTTATGACAAGATTGAAAACCACATTTAAAAAAGGTTCGAAAAAAAACAAAGAAGGTAAATAATCAAAATTAAAATAAAATGAGTATCTTCTTACTAGTACAGGTAATAAGTGGCAACAATAGAAACGATGAAGTACCACCGAGAATTAAGAGAAATAACCTATAGTTTGTTCAAGCGAAAAAAAGGAGGGCAAAAACACTGACAGAAAAAAAAACCGCGAAATTCGGGTAGAATATTTCTTTACACGCATTTTTTTTTAATATAACAACCAAAGCACCGTCTGAAATACCTAAGACCTAAGCATAACCAGATAACACATTAAAGAAATGATAAACTTCTTCATGATCCATCACCGCTACATTTGTCGAACAAACAGCACAATGAACCGGTAGGAACATATCTTCTTCTGCACTCTGTAAATATCCATTACTATGACGTTAACGTAAGCGGATACTGTACAAATGTATAAAATTTTAAGCGATCGTACCGGCTGTTCGTTAGGGTCCATACCCATCTTTTTCATTTTCTGGCGTTCTCGACGTCGTTCTTTACCTGTTTTCTCGATTTTGAAGCTTTCTTGCTCTACACGACAATTTTCTACGAACATTGCCCTGAAGAAGAATTCCTGAATCTTGTTGTGTAAAACTTAAGCGAAATTCTAGAGAGTTCTGTGCCATCTTTTTTTTTTTGTTTTATGGGAAACCAGTAGGTGTTTACATTAAATAAATAAATGAATAAATCTTGAAGAAGCTGTTTCTTTTTTTAATATTTCGAAATTTCCAAAAACATTTTAGAAATATATATATATATATATATATATATATATATATATATATATATATATATATATATATATATGAATTTACAAAAAAAGGTACAAGGAATACGTCGAATTAATAGTCATGTAGTAAATATGCCAGCATAAAGATAAAAAAGGATAAGATTACTAGCGTATCAATCCGCTTGGGACCCGCGCTACCTCGTTCACTTCAATTCAGAATCGTTTGAGGTTCACGAACGTGTAACTGGCCTATACAATGACAATTTACCGATCCCGGAGAGATGAAAGGCTTGGTGAGCACTAGGGCGGTTTCGAACCATTGACCGTGTCGTTACAAAAAGACTTCTAACCGACCGCGCCACACCAGCTCCATACGTATATTAGCATTATCAGCAGTATATTAGCATAACATAAACTATAAAATTCCCCTTTTTACAAGAAAAACTGCTGAGAAAAATGAGGCAGGAAAAAAAAAACAAACATATCGAACAAAATGGTTACGTATGCCGGAAAAGTGAAAAAGGACAGAAGAATATGGGAGATTTTCTCACCTGTACTGTCCACTATAAATTTCATGTCGTTGACAGTCTCTAGTCAACAACACCATACATCCTGGACATGACAAAACCGCATCCGAATTTCCATCTATGCTTGGTCTAAAATTGAAACGAATATTCAACGACTGATTGAGTGGAATTTTCACTACCTGGCTTCTTTTCCTTTCTTTGAAACGTCACTCATGCCCGTGGTTCTTTTGCGTTGTTGTTGCATCCATTTTTCATTGTTATCATCCTCTTCAGGATCGTAGAACTCAACAAGTTCCTGGAATAGAGTCTTTCTTTTTTTTCTATGAAATACACTTCAGCATTGCCTACTCTAATGATTTAAGAAAGTTCGTAGGAAAAATCGTTCCAACAACTAAACAAGTGATTTTTCCTAGCCATCCTAGGAAACATCACTAGGTACAAACAAGAAATGTACAAAAGTCAAAGAACAAGAATTAAGAGTTTGAAAAAAGGTTTGAAAAAAATCGAATTCAAAAGAAAAGTAATAAATTTGCAAAAAAAAAGTACACTCTACTTTTTCCACATCTTTCATTGTTTCCATCGCAGCTTTCTTAATTGGATTCTTTTCCTCCTCTTCATCTTTCTTCGCAGACTCATCAAATGTGACATGCTTTTTCTCTCGTTCCTTTTCCATAGGTTGTTCCTCATTCTAAAAATCTCAATTTTGACCAATACCTGTATATGTACAAAATTATAATGTGTATGATACACGTAATTCCTGGAACATCACAATAAAAAACTCTTTGGGATCCTCTAGAACCACTCCGAAATTCGAGAGGGTCGCATGAACGAATAAAATCTGGATTATAAACATGTACACATAAAAGTTTCTATAATTAGGTACTCAGATCCATACATAGGATAGTCGGAGCCGCTGCTACGACCCCCTTCACTTTTAGAAAGTTGGAAAAAGGGACCTCATTCACTTTTGAACGGTTGTCAAGAGGATACTCATCACTTGAGCTGCACCCAATGAGCTAGAGAGCTTCATCTGAAAAGGTCCGGCTCCTCCCTAAAGCACCTATGCTCAGATCCGAAAACAGTGTAACCTTCCTCGACCTCTCGACGCAGTCACATCACAAAACTTTAGTAAATTTCAATGCAAGAATTTCATTTTCTTTTTTTTTTTTGGCATTTCTTTTCGTTTTTTTAGTTTCTTGTCCAAAATTTTCCAGCAAACGGCATTTTACCAGCAAATTTTTCCAGCGTAAGTGCAGTTCCACCATTACAAACATACTTATACTTCTACCCATATACTACTCCACTATAGTACTATACTACTTATAAATATTTCCATTTATAATAAGTATATTTTTATTTATTTTCCATTGGGATTTTCTAAACAAAACCTAGAAATGTCATCACCTAAACCCATTGAGCAGTCAAGTGCTAAACATTTCGACCTACCGTAACTACAGGCGCAGGCATTGGTTCTGTTCTCACCGTTGAACTGCTTGGTCCAGCTTCGGTCATCCCTTCTTCGATATCCATATTTTCGGATTTAGGCGTATCTATGACAGTGGTGACCTCATCCAGTCTCTGCTTTTTCGACGGAACCGATTCGGTGCTATCAGGTTCTGTGAATATTCAAAGAATAATGAAAAACTATGCACTTAGATTAATTGGGAAAAATGCATAAAGGAAAGTTCTTCGTGAAAAAAAATTATTTCAATAAAATTCCGCTCATTTCCGAAATCAGCTGATCACCCTTCAAAGAAGAAAAACATAAACAGCGTAAACAAACGAAACATCAATCAGAAGGAAAAACTTACGGTCGTTTTGTTTTTCTTCCTCCTCCTCATCATCATCACTGCCAATAAGCTCCGGCATCTCATCTTCTTGGCATTGTTCCACGAACTTAAAACGCACTTTTAGAATCGAAGAATCAAAATGGATTCGAACGATTTTTTTTTCCTAATTCGACTTGCATTCACTATTTCTATTCAAAAAATAGTATATATGTGCAACCACAGGATTTTCTGGCTTACAATAAACCATTAAAGACTGGCTTTGATTTTGTTACTCCTACTTACAAACATTACCAGAGATATGAAGAGAAGAGATGTAAAAGTCAAGAAAAAAAAACTCATTTTCATTAGTTAATTTCTTGTTAATATTTATTATTAATAAACCATTACTTCAGAAAAACTTCCAAAAATCTGCAGCAGTAATTAAAACCACACTCAATGAAACCATAGGAAGTTACAAAATTTGTAAAATTTTTCCAAAATTGCTCTAACAGATTCGCCAACACAACACCTCTGAGATGATGTTCGGAAACATTTTCGCTTTCAAATCGGGAAATTGAATTTGTGAAATCTAATTTCTTTTTTTTTTTGGAAATAAGTAAAAGTTTGAAATATGTTCGGTAAAAATGAACTACATATTTGCAAAACACATTAAATAGAATAAAGTTCTGAGAAAAGGACTATGTGCTGAAGAACAGAATAAAAAATAAAGTAGATAATAAAAAAAATAAAGTAAGTAATAAAAAAAAGTAAAAATTAGTAAATAAATTAGTAAAGTGCTCATGTAGGCCAATACACCAACCTCTTTAGCAGACACCTTTTTCACGTCCTCTTCCCTTTTTCTATTTCCACTAAGATGTTCATTAGCATAGTCGGTGATCAGTTGATCTAACTCATATTCCATGTCCATTTCAAATTCCGAGGGAACCGCTAAAATATTTTCATTCATCCATTTAGAAAAAAAAATCTCTACGTAATCGAACACATTTCTCTCAGTTCGCCGCTAACGTCAAAGTAATCAGCTCACGTGGTTATGATGGTTGTAATAATAAAAGGAGAGCAGCGACAAATTCTTACGTTTTTCTTTGCGACGTTTTTGAACGCAGTCACGTTTGATTCCAGCCAATTTGCGCAGTTCTTGTTGCAATTCATCATCCGAACTGAAAAAAATAGGAATATATAGGAATATAAAGATATAAAAGGAATATAAAAATAGGAATAAATAGGAATAAGGAGAATTCAAACGGAAAACATGATCGAAAAAGAAATGGATAGCATCGGAAAAGAAATGAAGATGGAAACCTTTGAAAAAAAAATCCCTCCTGCCTTGCCTCGCTTACCAAAATCAGGGAAGAAAAATCTATGAAAGAAATCTATCACCAAAAGAAAAGATACGGAGGGCAATTCCCGTGACAGTTGGACTATTAACTTTTTGTAAAAACTATGAATTCTTAGACGCGACAATAAAGAGAATATGGCGAAAAATTCCAGACATTTAAGAGAGCATAAAGGTACAAAGTTGTTTAAGAAAAGTAATCAGAAATTAGGAGATGAAGTAGTAGATGAATAGTAGTAAATGAAGAAGTATTGCCCTTCTCCGTGCATGCTTCAAACACAGAATTTTCTCGAAAGTAAATTAAAAGTTTATCTCGGGTGGGATCGAACCGCCGACCTTCTGTGTGTTAGACAGATGTGATAACCACTACACCACGAGATCAGCATCCTTTTAAATTAAAAATTACAAACTCGATAAAATGACTAGTCATAAAGTCTCTATTCCATCTAAAACCATCGATACTCCCCGTTTTGTGTACATAGCACTTAATCACTAGGCATCCCAAGTACATAACACTTAGCGTCAACGGAAATTTTGTCTGGATCGATTACTGAATTTCTGTGATGACCGAGAGAGGAAAAAAGAAAGTTCCAAATACAAAGTTTTTGATAGATGGGATGCAATAAGCGCGTAGGAGCGCCTGACCCATTAATATAGCAGAAAAATGGCAAGAAATCGATGAAAAATTTGAGGGAAATAAAGACATAAGTGGAGCGAGAATACGGGAAAATCAATACGACTACGCATAACAAACATGAACAATAGCAGCATGAATAATGGAATTTTTTCTTTTTTTGGAATTTGATGAAATATGAGATTATAATTGGCACAAAAAAGGAGATACAGAATGAAAAGGAAAAGTACAACACTATAATTTGTGGTAATCACCTTACAGTAATAAAAAAAAAACGGTAGCCTATTTACTAGCTAAAGTTGATATTATTATACGAGTACGTAATTCCCGAACTACTTTGCCGAGCTAGAACTGATTAGACTTTTTAATAGCGAATAAAAAAAAAAAATTCGAAGAAATTCGCCGAATGAATCAATGGCTTGAGTTCATCTCGCTATTGATCGGGACAAACGAATGAATGCTTCGAATATTCGAGACTTTAATCGAATATATTCGATTCAATCACTATTATAGCAGCGACAGCACAAATCTTTTCAATCCAAAGGTACAGTCCGCATATTTTTTCTTACTATTTATGATATTATTTTATATTATTATATTATTTTTACAATTTTTTTTTATTTCTAGCTATGAGATCCGAAAGGTAGAACCCAAGGTACACAGAATATCCATTTCTAACCAGATTTGGGTAGATCATATTTGATCTCACCTCTTCTCCCTCCAAAAAATGGTGAATTCTCAAGAAAATCGCTCAGAATCTGGATAACTTCCTTGTGAAGAGGAAGAATAGTGCTGAAGAAGTGCCGTAGTTCCAGAAACACAAAAAAAGGAACAAAAAAGGAAATGCAATTTTTCTGCATAATGTCAAAAAAGAAAAACAAATACAGAATCACGATCACGACTAGCCCCATCGAAAATCGGACACAACGAAAAGGAAGAAGGATGGAAAGAGTAAAAAAAAAGAAGAAATGAATAACTAATAGACCAATGGAATGCGGAGTAATTCTCCCAGATAATACTATTACTCATACACGCAATCCTGCATGTAATCCACACTGATTCACCAATCTGACCAGTCCCTCATGTACTGGCCGACCACCCTGTCCGAGAGATTCAAACGAGCGCTAGCCAGATCAATACCACTTGAATCGCATCGTATGACTCAGCGTCCATTTAAGGATCGAAATCCATAGATTTCAGTGAAGTTGTGAGTGGGAGCCGGGAGTACAGGGAAGAAAGAGGTGAGTAGCGTCTAATCGACACATTCGTCGTCAACTTCACATACAAACACCAGAAACGATCAATAAAATGGTGCGTACAAAATCAAAACAAGACTGTTTGTCTAGGAAACCAATTCTAGTAAACAAATCCACCGCCGATAGAGGTGAGATTTTGCAGATGAAGTCGGAAGCAGAGAAGAAAAATTAAATTTAGTCAAAAATTGAGCGAACTTTTCGGGTGTTTTCTAAGTAGCCGTTTTTTCATCACTGAAAAAAATACTGCTCGCATCGGAAACCTTCACCAAAACCATCTCTCTTTCACGACGGTAGAAAACAAGAAATTCATAATGTGGTAAGTATTTTGGTACTTCCGCTATCTTTATCCTGAAGTGATTTGATTAAGAAAACAGAAGAGAAGAAAACTCATGAAAGGAGCAAGTCTATTAACAAGTACCATGGTTAAGGGCATCACTCCACGAATCTGGGGTGGTGCGGGTTTCAGGTGGGTTATGTTTATACGGATCGTAGATTATGGGGAGGATGGTGATTCCGTCCATTTCTTCCTAATTGCCGTAATAAACGGCCCGGAAGATGCGGCGCGTGCACAAGGCTGGCGCGCTCCAATCGAACTCGTTGTAGAAAATAGCGCCCCAGACGCTCGAGTTCTTCCGGGCCTTTTTCGGAATTAGAAAAAAAGGGAAAAAATCCCCCCCCCCCCCCTTTTCTCCCCCCCCCTTTTTACACCCCCCCCCCACCCCCCCCCTAAAAAAAAAAGAGAAAAAAAGAGTAGATAGAGAGAAATAGAAGAGAAAAAGAGAATACGTTATCTTGTTTGATAACACATTACACTTTCAAACGACAAACATAACGTGGTAAAATCCTTATCAAGAATAAAAATTGAAAGAAATTTCGAAAAATTTGTCATGGATGATAAGGAGTAGTCCTGAGTCAATGTTCAAGTTGCGAATAGCAGAAAATGCATGCTAACATTGATGACTAAAGCTTTCCGTGGAAAAAAATGTCTTATTGAACCATTTGTTTGCCTAAGCCTACCTCAATAGAACATTCTTTTTTTTCAAATGAAAAATCGTTTCATATATAAGCTCGCTCGCTAAACAACGATTGGGCTCGTGCTTTAAAAAAACACCTATCGATACGTTGCTTTTCGACAACATTCAGGGTAGCACTCATACATATCTGTGGTTACATGTATCGTGGCGCGATAAGCGACCTATTTTTTTTTTTTTCGCGATAACCAGCAAATCGCAAATGTTTGCGTCCCATAGGCAACATAGAATTAACTACTGTGTTCCGTGAGAATAATAAAGAAAAGACACATCAACTATTAGAGATGACTAAATCAAAAAGAAAAAGAAAAATAAATCAAAAAGGTATGAAGAAAAGATATACTGGGATGTTAAATCGTGAACACAGCCACTTCCAGAAAAACAAATACAACAAAAACAACACCAGCAAGCAGATGAATACGAAGCCTACATAACCTCTCCAATAGTATGGAACGAAGTTCCACTTCATATCCACCCCTATTAATATTACAATACATTCAAATACTAATTATGAACGGTCAATTAATTTAAAATTCTCAAAACTACTCCGACAGAGCAATGTATACCTATGCTTTACGTAGTAATTCTAAAAATTCTAAATTCTATTCTAATTGTCTGTTAACGATCCACTCTTTCAATTTTACCCTCTATTTTTTCTCTTTATTTTTAGTTTTAGGATAATCAGGTCTCGGTTGCTTTACTATACATTCCTCACTGAAACTCTATTGGAAAAACCTGTTTATTAGGCAAAAAAGAAAATTGAATAAATTTACACATTATCTTCTGGAAAACAGGTATTTATTACTTATCTTAGTGCACTATTTTCTTTTTCTTCTCGTAAACATGAAAATCCTTCACATTTAGAGTACGGGAGAATAATTTAGATTTTCTTCGATTCCTATGGTCACCAACTCTAATAGTGGAGAGAACTGTTCCAAAATTTCCTATATACCAATGTAATCTCCATCAAAATTTATATATCCAATTTTCTTGATTATTAAATTAGAAAAAGGTAAGATTGAAATTATGATCATATTAAAATTACAAGTATTAATTATTAATTTTTTAGTCTAGTTTCCCTTTCATTGTTGAAAACACACTCGAAAATCTCCCTCTTGCAAATCTTTCAGCAGTGACGTCATTTCATACTTAATTACTCCCTTCAAACACATTGCAAATGCAGCTTCTGCGGCGTTTCGGGAACAAAAACTACCCAGCAGAGACTAAATCCGGTTAATTCTCCTAGAATTTATTACTAATCCTTTGTTCGTCTTGTTAAACGACTTCCATCCTCATACAAGGACAAACTGGTTTTGCAACAAATAAAACCATTAAACGCAACATCTTCTCGTGAAGTAATTAGGATTTTACAGTAGGGAAGCCCTCAATAAAGGCGTAAGAAGCCTCAGATCCCTCTCTCCCTTTAAACCCAAGGGCTTCCACCAATACTCTGCCAACTCACAAACTTATTGACTTATTAAATCATACACGTGATTTTTTTTCCAAAAAAAAAAATCTCAAAACACACTATTCATTTCAGATGAATATTTCATTCAAACTCAATTCCCCTGATTTTATAATTTCTATGGAAAAAAGTTCTTTTTTTCACTTTTCTCCAAATTATACAACCCTCTTGCGACATTTTTGATCCGTTCCGTTTTCTACATCTCTAAGCAGATATGTGCACACACAAATCACACTCCAGCTCAGCAAACGATGTGAACCTCAAATTTTTCCTACGAAAAATTCCAGGAAGTAAGAATTTTTCAATATTTCCAAAGAAAGAAAGAAAAAAAGCTGTGAAGTAGCAACGGTGTTCAGCCCTTATGAAACCCCTGCTGATTCGAATAATTACGAGCATAAGCAAGGAAGCACATAATGCAAGTAATCCTTCACAATTTCAACGTTTTTCGATTGAAACAAGGACTACATTAAAGTAATTTCATTAATAAATTTAAGAATCGAAAGTTTTCTTCCGTATCGCTTAAACGAACTGATTTTACCAACCGGAAGCTAGACAAGTTTCTTTGCATGCGTTCGTATTCTTCCCAGTTATTCGTCCGTGATTGATCACGTGTGCGGCTAGACTACGCGGCGCCCTCAATCACCTTTAGAATCGGATTGAATTCCTCTCCGAAAGGGGTATCCAATCGCTCTAATCCAGCAGACCAAGTCGAAAGATACTAAAAGTCGAAATTTTCGTAAAATTCAATCAAAACTGCGAAAATGTTCACAAAAAACAGAACAAAATGGAATTTCAAAAGAGAACAAATCACAACAAAATAAATATATCAAGTTTCTTTCCACTATCGACAACATTTTTACTTCACAGCAGCCTAAGTCCTGAGAGAAATCTATATCTTAAAAAAATTTTTTTAAAAAATCTCCATCTTAAGAAATTCACCTCTAAAAAGAAGAAAAATCAACTATCTATATCGATAGACGAAAAATATACCCATAGGTACGATAGGGAGGAGACGGACCCTCAAAAGTGAAGGGGGTTGGAACACCGGCTCCGGCTACCGCATCTATGAATACACCACAAAGAATTACATTATTACACAACTACAAAAAATTGCATTATTCTGCTGACTATTCCATTAAAATATCTCTGTAATAGACTTTAAAAAAATCAAAAAAATCAAAAAAAAAAGTTGGAAAGAAACTTCTGGGACAATCTAATACGCAATCTAATACATCTAATATCCGGATAAATTCAGCCTCAGCTCATTAATAGTGGTCCGGAAACATAGGTTGCATTCATCAGATCTGCATGTTACATATTTCTAGACGACCAAGCGCACATGGTTCTTTTTTTCCGTTAAGACGTTCGTTAAGACGCACAAAATTGATGGACGCGCCCAAAACAGCGAGATATATCGCTTCTGTCGGTTTGCAACAAATCAACGAGAACGAAAACGAGCGAATTTATTGCAATATCATTCAGGATAATAGAGAAAGAAAAAATTCTTACTGAAATATTACAGATTGCTCGTTGCTCGTATGTATAAGAAGGCAATATTGGCGCTTAGCAACGAGCTATAGATAAAATTTCACCGCATACGCTCTGCATATAAATCCATGCGCATTATTCCCCTCGCAATTTTTCTTGGTGCATGGATCAATGCAACTTTTTTTTCGCGAATACATAGAGCCAGAAGCTCGAGGCACTGCATCCACATAACCGAAAAATAAGAAAAGATAATGAGGAAGAAAGTAAGACAAATTTCCTTAAAAAAAGACCAAAAATTCAGGGAACTAATTCTGGAGTGAAAGGATGTATAGTAAAGGAACAAAACTCATAATTATGTAGTTGCAAGTTATTGTTTTTTAAATTATGTAGTTAAGTTGTAACCACGAGTAAGAAAACATTTTCACTTTTTGCTCACTTACTTCTTATTTCTACTTCTAACTCCTTTCATTTGCGGGCTTCAATTTTTTAAAAAAAGGTTTTTAAAAATAATCACATCATTTTCAAATCAATACCAGTTTTTCAGGTGTTGACGGTGCTTGTGTTACAGAAATACAAACTACCAAACAAAGTCGTCAAACTGCCAGCTGATTTCCAGATTTTTTTCTCCTATTATTACAGACGCGTACATTGTTCCGAACAGACAAAAAGTGGTTCATTCTACAGTACCATCTACAGTATGAAGGGGTCTGAATAAATATCTGGCTCAAAATATCCCATCTATTATAGCTTAGTGCAATGTTGATAAAATAAGAGCACAATAGCACTGATTACTACAGTAATTCTATTGAATACAGGATACTACTGTATTTCTACAGTCTGAATGAATGGCTAAATAGATAAACAGTTAAGCCTATTTGGTTTAAGTCAAAAATATCTCTTTACCCACAAAGCAAAAGGGATTTGTTTCTGTTCAGCACGTCTCTGAAACCATCTGAGGACAAAAAAAAAACACTCAATGTCCCTGTCCCTTCATTGAGCGACCATAGCTGTCAACTGCAAGGAGCAAACGCTACCAAGTAAAAAAAAAGTATAAATGGGGTTCAAAATGGATAGCAACCATTTCTGGCCGATCGTAAGCATGCAACCTCTATAAAGACGACGAGGAACAATTCTGAGTCTATCGAAGAAAGCTGATAAAAGAGTGACAACCGAATAAACTCTCTACAAATCTACCATTTGCAAAATCTTCGAAAACTGACACAAATTACGTCCGATTAATAGAAGCTCCATTAAGTTCAAGAGAAATGCAATAAGTACTACAGTTTGCGATAAAAAAAGTCATGTAAAAAAAAGGAAAAAAAAGAATAATATAAAACAGAAATAGTAATAAATAGAAATACGAAAAATGAAAAAAGTGAAATAACAACTAATACAGAAAAAGAATGGAATTTCCCTCAGTACTACCTCACCCGCAGCACTTACTAGAAAAAAAAACCCTCAACATCAAATGATTTGTTCCCCTACCAGTTCCGTCTACGTTACTATTTCTAGTTTTGAAGAGAGAGAGAGGGGAAAAAAGTTGCACTTCCATATCTAGGTCGTCCAGCTGGCTTTAATCTTCCGCTAATCGTTAAGATGGATAAAACATCTAGCTTTCGTCGTCAGAAAAAAGTATCCCGTTTACGAATGTACAATCAGCAGCTCTTAAAAGACTAGAAATCAGGTTAATGGAAGAACTAGCGCATAATTTCTCACTAGACCTACGGCCAAACATTACCGAAATGGAATTTTTGCATAGTTAATGCACTTTTACTTTACCACAAAGCGACTACCATATTCATTTAAAAATGTGCAGTGTCTATATAAAATGGAAAATAACGGAAAAACTCCCAGGTCCTCGACCGATGGTCCATAATCACTAATCTGGCATAATCTGAAAGTTGAGTTCGAGCTCCGCGATCGCTTCTGTGGAGTATACTGGAACGCACGCAACTTGTTTAAAAGCATCACTCCACGAATCTGAGGTGGTACGGGTTTCAGGTGGAGTATTTGTACACGGGAGAGTAGATTATGGAGAGGGGGTAATTCCGTCCATTTCTTCCTAATTGCCGTAAAAAAGGGCCCGGAAGATACGGCTTCCAGCGTTTTTGCCTACTATTTCCTACAGGAGTTCGACTGGAGTACGCCAGCCTTGTGCGGCGCCGCGTCTTCTGGGCCGTTTTTTACGGCAATTAGGAAGAAATGGACAAAACCACCCTCCTCTCCATAGTCTACTATCCCTTATAAGAATACTTCACTTGAAATCTGCACCACCTCAGATTCGTGGGGTGTTACCTTTAACTGCTGCGACGGCACGACCAGCATAAACTTCCATTATAACAATGTAGCTGGATCTTTATTTCTACCTGTTTTTTTTTAATTTATACTCTCAAAAGTTCAAATGAGTTAGTCGCATATTACATGCATAAACAAAACCTTGTAGATCTCTACATCCGAAAAATAATGCTGTACTGACAATACTGGACGAAATGAAGCATTAGATGATCAAAAAGCACAATGAACTAAAATAAAAATTGCCAGAAAAAAGGCAGCAATTTGAAGTTCTAGATGATTCCAAAACTTTCACAAAAATTCCCAAAAAAAAATGGATACTATGTGTTGAAAAAAGACTGAAAAGTGAAAGCTGCGCTTCAATGGGAACCCAACCACAATAGTACTCAATCAATGGCACTCGAAGCATAGCTCATTGCTTATTGTTCAGCAGCTGGCACTCGATAGTGCAAAATCACGTCATTTTTGTCGATGCACATACTGGTATGTAGCATTTCGCAAAAAAAAAAATCAATCAATCCGACTACGTTACGTCGCACTACCGCTTCTACCCTGACGGCAACTATACATGGTCCCAACATTGAAAAAAAAAGTTAGAACAACAAAAAGGAAGGTCCTATGAGGTCTTCGTAAAAAGGAAGGGAAAGAATCTACTTACATTTCACTCGGATACGAAAAGAAACATGGAACATGAGAAAGAGAAAAACTGCCGATAAAAATGAAAAGAAGCAAACTTTAAATGGAAGTTACACCGTTCTGATGGACATAAAAACGGTATAATCGGTGTTTTACAGCCATATGTTTAAAAAATCTCAGAACTGAAAATGACCAGATAGAACACAGAAACCTTAGAACACCGATTTCACATCGGAAACAGCTGAACTCGAAAATAATTATGAGAATGATAGCAAGAAAGAGTAAAACAAGGTATAACGATAGAACGATGAGGAATATGAATACAAAGAGGGTAGGGAGAAGAAACATTGAGAATCCTACGGCTACAAACTGGCTACATTTCGTACTAAGTACGGCAATAAAGTTCAATATCCGGTGAGAATCGATAATTTCTTTCCGTAAAGCGAAGGCGGAAAATCGATCAGATTTCCATTCTATTTCATAAAATTGGAAATGCACAAATAATTTCAAGAATGTCCTACAAATAAAGCGGCTTTGTTATACTTGTTTTTCTCTCAAAAACTATGATATGCGAAACTCTATGTTACATTATATCAATCTTTGCTATTCACAAAAGCTATTCTATCTTATTGGTATATTTCACAAAAAGAGCTCAAAATCTTCTGAATTATAATTTTCCATATATGCTCATCTTTAACCTGCATTTCAACTAAAGAGAAGGAATATTAGAAGTTTAACTAAACATCTTAAAGCTCACCACTAAATATACGGACAAAATGATTCCAATGTTTTAACAGCAGGTTTATTCAAATGGTGGCTTATCGCCTTTTCATCCATCCATTGACGTGTTGTTTTGGGCACAGTTGAAAGGAAAAAAAAAAGATTTTATGGAGGATTCTCCGTTGTAGTAAAAGAGAACACAGGTACTCTAAAAGATTTGGAGTAGCAAAAGTTTAAAACTTTAGATTTGGAAGAAAAAGAGCAGGAATAGAGCCTACGGAAACTAATCCAGCTGCCTTTTAGAAAAGAATATACATTGTTTCTTGTCATAAATCAATTAATACTAAGTGGTGGATAAATAAACTGATGGCTAACATCAAAAAACGCAGGTAAATCGACGTAGTAAGACCGTAGCACAACAATTTTAGTACTGAAGTAGATCAAATGTAGTTTAAAATGGGCAGAAAATTGTTTAAATAATGCACTGAAATGTTGCAACGAAGACAAAAGATGAAGGACCAGTATGAATTTTCCAACAATGATGCTTAAATACTAAATCATACCTGAGTTCTTCTTCGCTATCTCTGCCCACTCCTCCTGTTGCCTCATCACCCATGTAATAGTCAGCTTCCAGTGCTTCGAAAGGGTACAATCTAGTAATTTTCTCCACACTTTCCGTTTTCTCTACAGTTTCCTTTTTCTCAACAGTTTCCGTTTTCTCTTCCATCTGAAACAAACAACTTGAGAAAAATAAAAAATACTCTACCACGCTCCTATTTCTGGAAGTAAACAACTAAGATAGTCGATGCCCTAAAACCTAAGCAATAGTCTTAGAGGATCTATGATATACTAGCCAAAGCTATTAAGAGAAAAAAACAGAAGCAGACCTTGCAGAAATAAGAGCGCGATAAAGTGCCCCCCCCCCCCGGTACATTTTCCCCTTTAAACGCTCATATTCCTTATAAAGATGGCTACTGAACAATAATATATGCCAGAGGGATTAACCACTTCTGGGAACAACAAAAACGATCAGAAGATTTTCTATGTTCATATTTTCACATCAGAAACAAAGTTACACGTGATTAGTACTTACAAGTTTGTAGCGAGACCCCGGGGATCTCTGGAATGACGCTTCCTTTCAACTTTCCCGAACAAAACGACAAAATTCAAGAAAACGAAACTATCAAATCCAGCTATCAAGTCGTGTTCCTAGGAAGTTTCAAGAAAGACCGTTTTCACTTACAACTTATTATAGAGCGAAATTTCTATAGCTACAGTGAAGGCTTCAAATAGACCAAAAGCGAAGCTTTATCATTTCTCATGCATTCAAAGAACTATCAATGTATAATAATGAATGGTTGTATGTAAAAATAAATGTTGAGAAGAAAAAGAAACTTGTAGAATACTCAGACACTTTTCTATACAGTAAAAACAATACTTGTTGAATAGTTGCGAACTTGTAGTTCGCAAGAATTGAATAGGTGTCGGACGAGACTCGTAAACACTAATTCATGCACATGCGCGCACGGTAACTAGTCACTCCTAGTCCAAATAACAAGTTGTTTTTTGTTGCGTTGTTAGTCCCAAGAAGAATACTTGTCCGTATTTCGATTTCTGGGCTATTTTTTCATCACGAAAATTGTTCGGATTCCCAAGTTAGAAGTGTTGGAATGATATCTTTTTAACTTGATGTCGCCTTCGACAAAAATTGTACGATTTCCATATTTAAAGAGAGATAATTCTCCGAGTTTTCTTATCTCAGAATTCGAGAAAAGAAAGCTTGTTAAGGTTCCTAAACGACAATGAAAGAATATCAGTGTTAGTTTAGATGAGACAGGGAACTAAACACATGAATTATTAATGGATTAGTATCACTCGTACAAAACTCGTTAGAATCTTACTGGAAATAGGAGAAAATGTTGGTGGGGGCAGTGCCCTTATTTCTCGATTCCCTAACTTACTTTTTTTCTCTTATTAACTTCAGGTTACGTCATAGTACCTCTAAGACTAATGTTTAGCTATAGTCAGTTCAAAACGACACGAAGCCCGGCTCAATTGCGTAAGCGGCAGCACGCGTGGCGCGTATCATTCAGGGTTGAGGAGGAACCCTTACTAACACAAATTATGGCTGCAGTTCCCGGTGGGTCCCATCTCGATACCAGCCGCTACCTCAACTGCGTCTCTGTGAGCGCAATCGCTTACGCTACTGCACCGTGCTTCATGTCGTTTTGACCGGACTATAAATGAATAGACAAACTAGTTGCACACCATTTTGAATTCTGGAAACGTTTCCCTACTCTACAACCACATTGTTATTTGTTCTTATTCATATCGGTCTTGATAAGATATTCTGAGAGAAATGATGAATTCATCGAGACTACGGGACCTCCACGCACAGTAGGTCAAAATGAATTAAACTTTGGAACGGTACAACCCACGTAGTTCTCCTCATAGTAACAAAACATCGTAAACATTTAGCGGATTGAACCATATACACTAACAGTAATAGTGACAATAGTTTGAATAATTATTTATTGAGAACGATCAGTTACTGGTAAACACGTGAACAAACAGGAGCGGAGGAAATCTTAACTCTAAGAACCATAGCCACAAGGCCGAGGAAGGTAAAAAAAAAAAACCATGACATGGGCTATAGAAGGTACAACTCAAAAGCTTACCATTAAAACAACCCGAAAGACAACAGACAAAACTAGGAAACCCCGAATATGAGCTTCTCAACAAGTAATAATCTACATCATTGCGCCATTCATCTACGCTGTAATTCCACTCTAAAAACAAATACTACATTGTAAGTGAGCAATGTATTAGGACTAGATGTCCGCAAATAGGAATATACACCATGGAATAATTCGAAAAAGAAATACAAATATCTTGGAGAAAAGAGGAAAATCCGTAGTTTTTATCACAGTCAAATGTGAATGAAGAAATTGTGACCCAGCGCAACGAAAGAACGAATTTACAGCTACGTTTTGAAATGTCACTGAACGAGAATACCGCTTGTACATCTTTTTTTTTACAGTAGTACTAGGGCTGCCGCCGTTGCTCTCAGCTGGAAATTCCACTCGAATCTAGCTACACTTTTCGAGACTTCTACCTCAAAACACCCTCTCAGTTTCACTGCGCTAGTCAAACATTATTGCGGTTTGAAAAAGAAAAGTTATGCATAGGGCGGAGACATAGGAAGCTAGGGTACGATGCAGCGACAAAACAGAACAATTTTGAACACTAGAGCAACTAATAGTGAGAATAAGAGAAACTGAGAAAGGTTATTGCAATTTGAAATATGCAAAAAGAAAACAATAATCAATTAGAAACACGGAAGATAAACATTCGAAACACTGGGACTGTACACCCTATCGGAAGTAGAAATATAATGAAACCAACAATCATATAACAGTAAATCTTTTCTAACAGCGCAGTTATTGGAAACCCGACTCGACTAAAACGTTTAGAGTTAGCTAGGTTGTCACTGATCAACCACAGCAGCATACGCCTGCTCCCTTTGATTGATTCGAGTCATTTCCCGTAGATCATCCATTTGTCGCTTGATCAACTCTTGTAGGAATCGCATTTCATCCGCACCCAGTTTTGGCTTACCATTTTCTTGCATACTTGCTGCTGAGATCACTTGGACTTTAACGTCATCCACTAAAAAAAAATGGGCATTATAAGATGCAGTATAACGAAAAGGAGCGGGTGTAGAGCAGTCGGTAAGAGGTTCGTTGTGGCCGCGAAGGTTCGAGATCGCCCTAGTGTCAAGCAGGCCTTTTATCTCTCCGAGGTCAACAAATCGTTGTCAGACTTGTCTGGGAAGATAAAAACATTAATATGATTCATTCTTTGGCCTCCGCACAAAACCTCAACGATTACGAATTGATGTAAAACGCGCTGACGCATCCCAAGCGGATTGATACGTCAGAAACTTTATCCTTTTAATACAACGGAATAAAACTAACCTTTGAATCCGGCAGCATTTAGGATTGACATCACTTCTTTGACATCCGCATTACTCATTACAATTTTTCCATCGAGAAAAGAATTTTTGAAAACATCAAGAGAATTTTTACCATACGTTACCTCATCCTTAAAGCATGTATAAGTTAAAATCGAAAAAGTCCAAGTGATCTCACTTTAAAATTATCATTATCTTGCCTGTTCACGTTTGTTGTACAGCAATAACTCAGCCATGGTGTACCACTGTTCATCGAAAATTTGTTGACTGTACTGATCGAAAAATGACCGCATAACCTGGAAATTTTCTTTCTATTATTGAAGTGCTCTATCACCTAAGGGCATCTTCGCATACTGTACAGCTAGATTTTTAGTTTTGCTGTTCCCCATTACCAGCAGCTGCAATAACCTTTCACTATTTGTGACTGTTTTTTCCAACTTTTAACACTCACCTGTTTCTCGCATCCTGGCTGCTCACTAGATTATAAACCTCGTAAAGCCAGTATAAAACCTTCCCTCAATCATATTTGCGATTTCAACAAATAATGAGAGAGTAAGCAATCGTTTCCATAGAAAAAAAACTATGTAACATATAAATAATTTGAACAGCTGTTACTATTCACAATCATTCCATCATTTTGGTGGAGATCAATGAAGTACTGTACTTATTTTTTCGACGTAGAGAAATGAATAACAGCGTCACGCAAACCATACAAGGTGAGAGTGTTCGATTTTGGTGACCTTGTCATAAGTGCCCGACACCATAAAAACCATCAAGAATAATTGAGCATTAGGCCACTGGACAGGTCCTACTTTCTATTTTAAAAAAAAAGCAAAATTCAAATCCAACATCCCATACCTTCCGTAAACGAGCATTTCTCTCCATCCTCTCCTCAACAGACCGAGATCGTTCTATTGACTGATAAAAGCTGGAACAGAAAACAAAATTAATTTGAACTCAAGGTTTTTTCTATTACACGAGTGTGTAAACTTGTAGAGTTGACCAAGAAACCATGTGACAGGAAACTTACTCGTCGAAAAGAATGTCCGACTTCTTCCCTAATCCAACACCAAAAAAGCTCAATTTGTGGAAAGGTTGTTCCAGGTCGTATCTTAAAGGAAGTTTAATGCCACAAAGCCAGTAGAAAACACTCAAGCTAGGATTATGGAAGTGCCCTCGAACCTAATCTGAGCCAGCTGATAGGCGACGCATAATCTATCGAGCATTTTTATCATGTCTTCTTCTATGTTTTGGCGTTGATCGTCGGGAAGTGAAACACGGCCCACCATTAAGGTCTGCTAAAAATGTTTGAATGCAAATAACATATTTTGGAAGTCAATGCCACGCAATTCGATCAATCTGCATTCCGTTCCGTTACCACATCTAAAAATGGCATCCAATTCCCACTCTCCCCATAAATGTAACGCTTACAGCTAAAATTCTTTAACGGTTATTCGGCGATAACTACATAATGTGCAAAGCCAGTACTCTACTTCAGGATGTACTATTTAAAGAAAAACCCCTGAACGCCTAGAAATAAGCTGATATACGATATGATTTCTCGTTAAGGCTATGCCTAACGCAAGAGAATGAGTTAAATGAAATGAAAAATGGTGTAAAAATCGAAATCGAAATCTCAAAAAACTATAGCGAAACTGCGAAGTACGACGTGAAAATAGCAACATAGTTGAAAACAATCAAGTATGGTATATATAATATGGTTATACCTCAACATATTTATAAGCAGGGATTAGTTGAGTGGCGAGAACTTCTTCGAGATTCTCGCCAAGCGATGCCAATTCCAGACCACTACGAAATTCACTTCTCACAAACTTCATGAAAGAGTTTATGACAACGGATCTGAAGATTTAGTATAAAAAAACAAAACTCTTATATGATGAACGCGCTCAAAATCTACAAAACATCCCACAAGAATATTCATTGAGTTTCACTAAAAATAGAAAAGATTAAACAGATATATACCCGCGATATCCAAAAATCCCTTCCCCTTCAGCAATGTAGCTCACTACTTCATCGTCAAGTGCCAAATTACTTGCTGCCATAAACAGCGGTATGTCTTGCAGTGCAGCAGATCGTAACTAAAACATCAGTAGTCGTTCTAAACCAAATCAACAAATATAGGAAATAAAAGGCTTACCGTTGTACTCAAAGCACCATGTAATAGCAGGTTTTCGTGTTGAATCCATGGATTTTTATTCAGAAGAGGGAACAATTTTTGAACAAGTGAATATTGCGTTTGTTCGTTGAGCAATTTGGAAGCAGCACGATGGTAAGCATTCATCGTCTGGAGCGAAAATACCGATTACTATTTGGATTACTTGGAGAATTGGGAGTATCGAAAAATGACAAGATTGGATACCTACAGATACATTATTCGCACACTTCTAGGATTATTAGGAATCTTCTAGGATTCTAGGATTTATCTAAGAACGCTTATTTTGCCCTCTAGATATCTAGTTTTGGAGGAAAAAAGGATGAATCCAGGAAATACGGATACAATGAAGTATTTATAAGACAGAGAACAAAACACGCAAATGCTATTCTGGATTGCTATGATGGAAAAAAGCTAACATTACCAATACGTTAACCAATTCAATTTGATTGATTAGTACGACTATGTCTCAACTCGTCTCAGTACTTTTTTTTGAAACGTCGAAAAAACGAGAGAGAATCGATAAGAAACCCCAGACAACCACCATCCCAAACAACAAAAAAAAAAAAAAAACGATGCATTCCATATGCCTTTTTATTTTCTACATTCCAACTACTCAAAAACGAGGGAAGTAGTGAACAATATTTCAAGAAAAAGTCGACTTTTTTCATGCTGCACGTAATAGAAACCAAAACGTAATGGAAAAGCGAAAAGACTCAATAAACTACAACTACTCACATCAACCCAATCCAAAGACTTTGGGAAATGCGTCTTGTTCCACGTTGGATCATGGAAGTAGTACCATAGATTACCAGTATCCTGATCATGTATATTTGAATAGTCATACGAATCTGGAAAGCTATATTTTTCGGAGAAGTGAATAATTTGATTGAATTAGTTGTTTAGCTCACAAAATACTCTTTCAATATCGTCAACTTCTCGCGACAATTTGTTGACGCTCTCCAACGCATCGCTATTGAGTGTGTCACCCATCCGAGCTGAAATATGAAATGGCAAGACAAATGAGGATCCGATTGCTGAAAAAAAAAACTTGACATACCCATGACAGAAAGGGAAATGTACTTTTCAACAGCGTCATTGTACTCCTTGTCGAGATAGGAACGTAATGCAGATTTCTCGATTGATGAATCTCTTGCCAATTCGGTTCTTCTCATTGATGCACGACGCCGTTGTATCCGGCGAACATTATTCAGTGCTTCATGTGCCAGCTCTACTGCTTCTTTCTAAACACATTGGTGCAAAAATAAATGAAAAGAGTAAAGGAAGTGCATATACGAAAAAGAACATGGACATAAGTAGTTAATAACAACATCAATTACACGGTTGAAAAGGCTAGATGAGACCGTTCAAAGAGTGACTTTTAATCACATATTTCATCTCACTAATGGCTGCTTGGTTCTCAGTAGCCCTTCTTCATTTCGAGGCCAAAATCTAGTTGTCTACCTATGCAAAATAGAGTACAATGTCGGCTGAAACACGTAGCGATCCCAATAATGGAAGCAAAAGCTGCACTGCATATCGGTGATACTACTCTAATTTTCAATTTAAAAAAAAAAACCAAATATTCGGAGGCGACAACGTTGACTTCCACTGAGAACTCGAAAAGATGGAATTTATCCAAGTATTTGGAGGAATACCTATGAACACTCATAAAAACCAAAATGGAAAATAAAAACCAAAACCAACACTCATAAAAAGCAAAATGATGCGATTTGTGCTCGGAATGAGGTAGAGACATATAAAAACATTTGTTTTCCTCAAAAATCTATCACATAGAACCCAACCAAAACTAGAAATCACTTAAGCTAACCTGGGCAGCTCTTTTTCGGATAGTGTCCTCTAAAAATTTTTCAATCGCCTCCTTAGAAACGAGTGGTTGACAAATAATCTCATGTGGATGCTCCTGTAATAACTGAAAACTTTCATTTGGTTGTAATATCTTACTCAAAAGTAAAATGACTGCACCTACTTACAAGATTCAGAGGCATGAATGCACTTAGACTGCATAGTGAACCGACTTTAACCGTGATGAGATATTCGCATGAAGCAGCCTCTTCCACTTGATCAATGTAGGCTTCACTTGTTGATAGCTGTGGATCGCAAACGTACTGCAACCATAAATATAGAGAGCAAAATAAGGAAAAAAGAGGCGAGCGGTGCGGAACTTACTCTTACTGCAGTCTTCCTAGCCGACCTCTTATCGGGTAGATCACACAGTGTCCCACCTTCGTACTGTTCTTCCAAATACATCAGCCGATCACTAGTGGATGTCTGAATAGAAACAGGAGACGGAAATTACATTCAAAATGAAAAAAGACAAAATAACAAACATAAATCTAAAGTTTAAGAAGCAGGTCTTTAGCTGATCTTAAAAAAAGGGTGAGCGTGGCTATTTTTTGATTGGAAGCTAGGCTTCCAATCAAAAAATAGTTTATTAGTAAGTTTGACTTCATTTTAGTTGCTACCTTTCTCGTCACAGCTTCTCATGAATCAAATTCCAGAAGGAAAATGAAGAAAACACACCTGAAACGAAGGTACTGCGTACTTGCCCAAGAAAATCCCCAGTGAATTTGTTATCTGTGCAGCTTCGTTCTCTAAAAGCCACTGTAAAAAACAGAAATTAAGCAATTCATGCACCTGTCGCCAACACACTTGCTCCATGCCATTGTTTCACATCAATACCTCTGCATAGCTTATACTTCCACCAACCAAGGTCCTTAAAAAACTAAGTTTATAAAGAAAAATGTGAGGACTAGGTAAATCAGGTAGAAAAAGACACATACCTTGCTTATACAGTTTTTGATGTAGAAACTCGCTGATACTAACTCAGCTAAATACTTCGGATTATAGCTGGTCTCTTGAGATTTTTTTGGCGGCTCTATTAATGGTAATTTGCATGCGAAATTCTGTCCAGTTTTGCTTTTGATAAAGACATACTGCTTGTCATCTCGCTATAAAATATTAATTCTTAAATCCATATCAGAAATCAACGGAAGACTCACAGCAGGTAAGTCCTCGATGATTTTTTTCAGTATGCTCTCTTTGTTATCCAGTGACACAGTACTAAGATTGAAGGACGGATCGATTCCAGACAAAACCGAAGAAATATCTGGTTCATACAGTGTATTCCTAAAGTCAATAGGATAATCACTATTTATGGATGAGAATCACATAAGCATTACAAAACGTACCTCACTTCTTCAATATCGTACCAACCAGAAAAGCAATGTACTGGAACAGCAATTAGAAAAGAAATTTTAACCAATAACCAAAAAATCGGAACCATCTCTCACATGTGATGGTGCTAGAATGAACAGATTTTGTGAGACGTCCAGCAAATGATAACAGTGTTAAGAAATTAACGTGAAAGTTGGAGGGAACAACGACGATATCAAACCCATTGCTTTCACGGAATCATGTCAATCAAGAACAAGCAAAAGGTAGTGAACATTTTATAGTAACCGTAGAAAAAACAAGGAGAAAAAAGTCGCGAAAACAAAATAAAACGGTAACCAGCATTTAATAAGGGTAATCGTAATCACGAATCGGAACAAAAACAACAATATCGAACAAAAATGGCGAAGAAAAAAGAAGAAAATTGTTGGTTTTCTAATCTTACAAGGAACTAAAAAAATCTAATATTCCTGTTCAAAGTTTCGACCGCATTTATTTCTATTACAACAAAAACAACAATATCGAACCAAAATGGCAAAGAAAAAAGAAGAAACGATCCATACATATACCTGAACTGAACTGAACACAAAAAAAGAAATAAATTTATTCGGCGTTGCCAGTTACATACGAAAGAAAAGGATTACTGAAGCATCTTTTGATGAAGAATCCCAAATATGTTAAGAGGTGAAGGTTGAATATGAGGTGAAGATCTAATAATCAAGAAAAACCGTAAAATTCACATACAATTATCTAATGAACAACAAAAATCGATCCAAAATGAATGAAAAATCAATACATAGCATAGCTATGTAACCTATCTTACGGAATGACTAGTAAAGTGTATCGTTTATCCTCTTCCTCCCCTCAGCAGCTTCCTGAACAGATTCAACAATGGATGGATTGGAATACAAAGGATGAATGCGTAAAGCTTAGGACATACTTTAAATCTTTCCTCAAAAAGTGATAATTCCGCAATGAGATCAGTGATAGCATTGATCAAAGCGTCAGCCGGGGTTGTTTGACCGGTTGTTTGCACACGAAGAAGGACCTAGATCAAAACAAAGATATGGAGTGAAATAGAAAGATGGGGACCACTCACTTGAAAAAAAAATAGGGTGTGAGAACTTAGAGAAGCAGTAGAATATATCTCAGTAAAGTTTAATACAGTTACCTTGTGTTCAAGAGGATGAGGATTCTTGTATCCAGCAAAGAGAACCATGGGATCCTTCAACAACTGACTGAAAAGGACGAATGAGCGGACGCATACAGACACCGAGCACATTTTCACTAACGCCACGTCATCGTAAGCGCCCATTATTCAGTATTCAATTAGAAAAAAACCTCTACTTTCCATACGATATATTTGCCGTGGAAGTACGCGGAAAAATTCCCAAATTTAAAATGCCGAGAAATTCTAACGACACAAAGGAAGAATGCAAATATAGTAAGAAACATAAAATAACGGAAGTTATGCGGATATTGGCGACAATATCCGGTTGAGAAATTCTTTCTTCAAGTAAGAAAAAAAAAAGAATGTATCAAGATCAAACACTTACTGTTTAAGCAGATTCCCTAACGTGTGATCTTCTTTGTTAATCGTAAAAACAGCCGCATTTGGGACCTAAATGTCAAAAACTTTAAAGGTAAAGAAACACCGCAAACAAAAAGCAAGCAATCGCACTAGCCTTCGTGTCGTTTTCCACTGAAATCTTACGTTCACCATCAAAAATTAGAAATGATTCGAATGCAGCTGGAGCGTTCATCGCCTAGTCAGTTTATCCACGAACAAATTGGCCCAGGAGAAACCTAATAATGTGTAAAGTCAGTTAATAACACTACTATAGCACGGAAAATGCTGCAATCAATCACTTTCAGCAGAGAAAAACAAAGAAACAAAGAGAAGAGGAGGATCACACTCCGAACAACAAGAAGCAGGCGTGAATTGAAATGATTCAGTGTAATTACAGACAAGAATGTTCAGGGGCATCAAATCAGCTGACTGTACTGATCGACAATGATTTATCTAGATAAAGTGTCCGGGGTTAATCGATGAAGTTCACATCAATCCAGAATCGTTTGAGGTTTAGGAACGTGTAACTGGCCTATACAATACTCGCAGTGGCTAGCCGATGCGTCAAGTCAGTGTTTCGCCCTCCCAGACAAGTCTGGTAGCAATTTATCCACTCCGGGGATGAAAGGCTTGGTTTGCAATGGGGCGGCGTCGAACCTCACATCGATCATTCTGCAGCCACAGTGGAACCTCTTACCAACTGCGCTACTCCCACTCAATCCGCAATGGTTCAGCCGTAACAAAATGCACGGTTAAGCCATCACCAGTAAGTTCAGGGAGTCCAACAAGGATAAGAGGGGCATTTTTGAGCGGCTTATTTCCCACGCTTTCATTATCTTCCATATGCATTTGCATTGTATATACCTTACCGGATTTGTGTTAAGAACAGTTGTATATTCATTCGTTCGTGCAGGAGTTTATGGCAGTAGTCTTCGCATATGGAATTCAAGCCCCTTACACCCCTCAACGCATTTTTTTTGGGGGAAATAAAAGTAACTACAGATGGATCAAAGCAACATGAGTGACGGTGCAGTCGCCTAAGCGGCTGCGGCGCGGCGGAGAAAGCGGTTGGAATCGAGGTGGGACCGTCGCGAACTGAATGAATGAAGAATGGCGCTACCAAGGGTCCTCTCTCGATCCGAATCGCTGCGCTACACCACACCGCTTTGGGCGCAGCTGCCTGCGTAGCTGCACCTAAGGTCCTAACCTAGAGAAAGCTAGCATGAGCATGTTATTCTGCATAAGAAAAAGGAACTAAATGAGTCAGAGCTATTCGAACCAGCAGGATTCCGCAAAGGGTTCTGCATGATTGAAAACACACACTGGTTCAAATCTCCTTGAAGTATCACTAGAGCGCGAAATGTCGCAACGCCTCACTTTCCCGTCTGAAACACGACCTTAGAGTTAAAGACAGCATATTAGGAAAATGAGGGGCTTGGGAGTCCGAATAGATAAGGTTGGTGGTACAGTTGTATCTCATTCGCAAACGCGGTGGGTCGCGTCTTCGCAGACGTGGTACGTTGTTTGAAGCCTCGTAGGGGAATTAGGTGCAACGAGACGAGGTTGCTCGCATCGTTTTTTTTTCGATAATTAGGACGAATTGAGCGTGATTGCAACAGTCAACTACAACAATAACTGTGTCTATTCGTGGTGGGACCCCAGCAACCTCAATTTCGTGGTATGCTGCCCTCAAGACAGAAGCGGACATGGAACCGTACTTTATTACCCGTATAGGTTTACCGTATAGATTCTCAATATATAACGATATTTCCTTAGTTCCATAGCAACATCACGGGGAATTTTTGTCATTCTACAGTAATATCACCGTCAAAGTGAGGAACGAGAGGTTCGGCAGGTAGGAAAATCTTCCCAAAAAATATTGAGCTCCAATCCTCAAAGAACGCAGCTCAAAAAATTGGGGCACAAAATCATGGGAGTCCTAGGTGGACAGTGAGCCGACTATTTTCAATCTTCTTATTTTTCGGGAAATTTTTTTTCCCGAGTAATAATTGTATTCGTTGACTGTCAACAATGTAAATTCACTCGTTTTTTTTTTTAATTTTAAAAGAATTTCAAACCAAACCAAGTGAGTATAGTTAGAGAGCATCTAGGAGCATTCCACCTTAAAAATTTATAAAAAATAAGACTCAATTACAGTACGAATTGGATAGGCGATTTTTTTACAATCTAATTTTGTATTTTTCTACGTTAGTTGGTAACAAAAAATAATTGCGTTCTATTCAACCTTAGCACGAACAACTGCGGCGAGGCAGTACGATTATCAATCACTGACCGAGTCACGCAAAACATTTGCTCCATGGGAGGATCGAACTCCCGACCTCGGCATTTCTTATTCTTATAAGTACCACGCGCTAACCAGCTGCGCCAATGGAGCACGGGTTTTCCGTAACGGTAACATTCTTCTAATTTTTCCTCATTTCATTCCATTTCCATCTTTGGTGACAATCTCAATCACAGATTTAAGAACAGCTACGTGTGACTACATAACTACATGAAATGGATTGGTAGATCAAATCTTCCCGTTCCAACACTTCTCGTTCATAAATGCGCCGTGTCGACAAGTTCGACAAATGATTGGAAAGACATTCAAGAAAATTGTTGGAGCTCTTTTCATGAACCTCTTATAAGAAGTAGGGCATGTTCTGTGAATATTCATCACTCAAAGCCATCACTCCACGAATCTGAGGTGGTACGGATTTCACGTGGAGTATTCGTATACGGGATCATAGATTATGGAGAGATGGGTGATTCCATCCATTTCTTCCTAATTCTCGTAAAAAAAACGGCCCGGAAGATGCGGTGCGTGCACAAGGCTAGCGCGCTCCAATCGAACTCGTTGTAGAAAATAGCGCACAGGAACGCTCAAAGCCGTATCTTCCGGGCCGTTTTTTACGGGAATTAGGAAAAAATGGACGGAATCACCCTTCTTTCCATAATCTACGATCCCGTATACGAATACTCCACCTGAAATTCGTACCACTTCAGATTCGTGGGGTGATGCCTTTAATGTCTGAGGAGTCGAAGTATCCATATTCAATTACCCAGGTTCAAGTTGTCAAGTTTTCGCGTGGCAATATTCGCAAATGTGGAAGACACCAACGCCGTAAGATATCAAGCATCACGCTTGCATTTTTTTAATGACAATTCTGCATTCACTTAGGGTTATGTTTGCTCGTAAGACCGCGACGCATCCTCAACGCCGCGACGTTTTACCTGGTTGGAAGGTACTCTCTCGCTTTTGAATCAAACTGACCGAACCGAACTGCATACAGCGGTTTTTCACGTATACTCAGGTGCTGGAAGATGTATGTTTCATTTTTCTTTATCTTTTCATACTTTGCCTCTTTTATACTATTCTGTTGCTCAATCAACCTTAATTTTCTTATCTTCAAGTTCAATCGTGCAAAACTTGTGCTCTTTGGAAGGATCGAACTCAAAACTCGGACATTATCTACACCAGACACTAAATAGATGTGGTAATTGAGTTGATTGTTGAAGTAGAGGATGTGGCGTAGTCACCTAGAGGTCCGTACAGTCGACGGTTCGAAAACGCCCCAGTGCCAATTAAGCCCTTCATCCCTCCAGGGTCGATAAATTGGTACCAGAGTTGTGTGAGAAGATAAAAACGCTGGCTTGATCAGCAGCTGGCCCCCGCAAGTTATTGTATAGCCGAACACGAGTTTCAGAAAACCTGAACGGTTACAGAACTGCAGTGAAACGCGTTGGCGCATCCCAAGTTGATTGATTAATCCCAGACACTTTGTCCTTTTAAAGGCATCACTCCACGAATCTGAGGTTGTGCAGATTTCAGGTGGAGTATTTGTATACGGGATGGGAGACTATGGAAAGGAGGGTGATTCCTTCCATTTCTTTCCAATTGCCATAAAAAGCGACCCGGAAAATACGGGTTCAGGCGTTTTGGCGCACTTTGCTCCACGAGTTCGACTGGAGCGCGCCAGCCTTGTGCGGCGCCGCATCTTCCGGGCCGTTTTTTAACGGAAATTAGGAAGAAATGGACGGAATCACCTCCCTCTCCGTAGTCTCCCATCCCGTATACGAATACTCCACCTGAAATCTGCACCACCTCCGATTCGTGGGGTGTACCTTTAATTGAGTTGAGTTCGACCCAGGGCTCAGCTTCACTTTACCCTCTGTCACCGCCTCCCTCCTGAGAACTCTTAGGATATTTCCATTCTCCAAAAAAGCAGCAAGTTCCTTAGAAGTTGAACTAAAACACGATAGTTTTTCTGTAGACTCTCTTCAATTACCGTAATTCTCCAGATTTCGTCTCGCTTGCCTCCAATTAGCCATTTCTCTGGAATAAATTATTTGTTCCGAATTTCAACAGGGACATACATACATGCTCCGCTATCGCTCATTCCTATACATATTCCATTCAATTTCATTCCAGAAGTTTTCTGGACGTAACGAGCTAGACAGCGAGAAGATAGTAATGTCATAAATGTGTTTACTTCTTTTGCTGCTCACAGCAAGAGAGAGGTGGAACTCGCAATTTGCGGATGTTTCAGACACACAACTGCTCAAAAACTGCGCAAGCTCATGCACAGGGATGGGGTACGATTATCGGATTTTTAGTTTTTTTTTCTTTCCGTGAATTTCCATCCTAAATACACCTTTTTTGTGCTGTTGAACTAGAGTTCCATGTGAATTTCGGATTCACCCACAAGTTCACTCTTACCTTATCTGTACATCGTTGAGTAAGTCATAAGTTCGTCGTTCTTTGAATCTTGGCATTGTAGAGTTCACTCGTGTTTTACTTTTTTTGAGTAGAACCAAGGTTCTACTCAAAAAAAAGTAAAACACGAGTGAACTCTACAATGTTGATATTTATTCTGTCCAACTTTTCGGCATCCATCATCGCCTTCTTCAGAGCCTCAAAAATCAAGGACACCGGTAATCTTCGAGAGCCTCGTCACACCACAAGATAAAAGGTAAAGGATAAAGTTTCTGCCGTTAATCAATCCGCAGGGGACCCGCGCTACCACGTTCACTTCAAACCAGAATCGTTTGAGAATTAGACGGAATCACCTTCCTCTCCGTAGTCTCCCATCCCGTATTCGAATACTACACCTGAAATCTGCACCACCTCAGATTCGTGGGGTGATGCCTTTAAGACAGAAGCGGACATGGAACCGTACTCAGAGGTCCTTAGTATATAACGGTCTTTCCTTAGTCCTTACGAGCGTATAACTAGCTCATACACTAGATTTGCGGGGGCTAACCGATGTGAAAGGTCAGTGTTTTAATCCTCGAGTCAAATCAAGTTTGGTACCATTCTACCGACCATGGAAGGATGAAGGGCTTGGTGAACACTAGGGCGGATTCGAACCTCCGATAAATCGTGCAGGAAGCGGAACCTCTAGCCGCTACACTACACCACAAGATATGATTTAGAAAAGAGATTACTCAAAGACAACGTCAGAGAAGCAGACCACAACAGCTGTCACCTAGATATCCTAGAACTCGTTACGTTAGGGGACCAGCGCTAATAGTAATTACAAACGATGCCTCATGCATCTGCATAACCATAGGTGCGATAGGAAGGAGTCGAACCCTCCCCGGGTGAAGTTGGTCTAGCTTAGATGATCCAGCTCAAGTGATGCGAATATCTTCGCCAAGCGTCCAAAATTGAAGGAGGGGGTCCCTTTTTCCAACTTTCTAAAAGTGAAGGGGGTCGTAGCAGCGGCTCCGACTATCGTATGTATGGATCTGAGTACCTAACTATAGAAATATTTATGTCAATCGTCAAAGAATGAAGGTCGGAGGGTACTGCATATATCCATTTGACCCAGTAGGTGAAAACCCGCACTAGGCCCGGATACGGCACCAACTCCTTGGTCACAGCGATACAATCTTCTCTACGTTACATACCACTTTTGTTTGTTGTATAAAACGCTTCCAGTGCTTTTTTCCGCACCAGAACATCGGATTCGCGTGCTAAGATCGTAATTGCTATATAGAAATGTTTGTTGCCATGACACTGTCTGCGATTATAGGCCCTTTAAAGTGGTTGATGGTTTTGATTTTACTGGGCCAACAATGTGCTCCTTGAACCGAACGCATAGTGCGCTCTTCCCTTTTCTTTTTTTTTCTTCTCTTTCTTTTCTCTCTCAGCCTCACATAGTTCGCAGTTGATAAGATAGATAACTCCTGATAAGGACTAAGGTAAGATCGTTATCTACTGAGGACCTATATCCGAGTACGGTTCCATGTCCGCTTCTGTCTTAAAGGCAGAATACCACGAAATCGAGGTTGCAGGGGTCCCATCACGAATAGATATAGTTATTGGTGTAGTTGACGAGTGCATACACGCTCAATTCGTTCTAATTGTGGAGAAAAAACGATGTGGGCAACCTCGTCTCGTTGCACCTAATTCCCCTACAAGGCTTCAAACAACGTACCACGTCTGCAAAGACGCGACCCGCCACGTCTGCGAATGAGAGGCAACTGTGCTTCCAACCCTTTCCACGCACGATCCTCTCGCTCTTGTGAAAGAGTCCAAGTAAACAGTTGAAAACTGTACAAGTACATTGTACAACTAAATTGTACAGTACTTGGGCGGTGTTTACAAGGAATTCCGACATTTTCAGCGTTTAATATTCCTATAGAACATAATTCGACTTTGCATTTTGCTGATAGTCTATTATTAGGTCACCTGCTCTTGCATACAATAAAATTACGTTAGATCGTTATACTTATCGAGATTACATTTCTTGTACCTTTGACAAATAATTTTCTGGAAAAAATTAATATACCTGCAAAGGTTGTCTGAAAGATATTTTACTTGTAATTCCATTTTTAGTCAGTTCTATTTTATCACGTCTACCGCATCCAGTTTTTCCTACTTGAATAAGCAGGGTTAAAACTTTATTCAGAGAGATTAAAATAAAATAAAAATAAAAAAACAAATTAAAATAGTAAATAAACTGGTCACAATACATATATTTAGTATTTTTCGTTTGAGAAAAAAAAGAAATCTAAAGTTTTTCTCTTTTTCTCTCCCACAGGAAATAAATGAAACGTTACACTCGAAAAATTCAAAATTTCTGAAAAAAACAAAGAAATCACTGTCACCGCTAGTGTAAGGAATGAGGATTGTGATGAGAATGATAGGAGTTGCAAAAGTTTTCACATCTACAATTCCTCTTTTCAAATATTTCCTCTTTATATTGGCATGTCTATTGTGTCTGCCTTTTTTCATTTTCGCTCACTTTCTTTCTTCAAACCTTTTTCTCGTCGACATCAGCGTAAACTCAAACTAAAATTTTAAAAAATTGTAAATAAACTGAATTGAAATATTGAAATCAACATTGAGATGAATAATGTAACATATAATACGGTAAAATATACATAATACGTATAATAATACAATATAGTCATTAAAATAAAAATAAATTGCAATTATCTCCGTCACGACAAAATAATTCGTATTTTTTATTCCGATCTTATTCTTTACTTGTTGATTACTTTATTACTTTATCAGTTTCAAGTTTTTCAAAAAAAAAAAGAAAAAGAGAAAGAAAACACTGAAAAGAGATTGAATTATGCTCTATGATCTATATTGGCGTGTTGATCTTTCTGATCAATTCATTCAAGAATGATCTTTACGAAAGACATACATATAGTTTAATTCAATTTAAAGTTAACTTTAAAATTTGATTAAATTTTAATTAAAATATTGTATACCATGATAAATCGAAATAAAAAATTGATTATAACAAAAAATACTGATGGAAATTTTTTTCTGCCCATGTAATCCGTACAGAATAGAAATTAATACATTAAAATAGAAATAAAATGCAAAAAGAAAGACATACATATAGTTTAGATTAAATTTAAACTTAATTTTAAGGGTTGGTAAAATTTAAATTAAAATATTCTTCGCTATGATAAAATGAAATAAAATATAGAAAATTGATTACAACGAAAAATATGGATAGAAATTTGTTTTTTGCCCATGTTATTCGTACAGACTAGAAATTAATACATTAAAATAGAAATAAAATGCAATTAGAAATAAAATGCAAAACGTAAGTAGATTGAAAATTATACCCATCAACTTTTCATTTGAGTGTTTTTTGAATGTTTTCACTTCCTGTTTTCCTGGGTGCGGAGGGAAAACGATAATCACTCAGTTGATTGGTTGTTTTTGACCAGAAACTAAAGGCCAGCCAGAAAAATATGTGATCAACGTTAATGTATGTAGGAAGCAATTAAAAATGATGAGGTTAATAATGAGGGCTTATGAGGTAGTGATCGTTTAGTTTTTCTCCCTCAGCGTCATTTTTTCCCCCAAAATTTGTACTTTTCAAGGATTCTTCATTGATTTCCGTTACAGAAGTGAAATCGGCGGTGAATTTAGTTGTGCGAAATTGTGGGAGCTAATCGATACGAAGCCGTGGACGTTATCACTGATGATACACGGCGCCAAATTTTCACACTTTTTCCTACTTTTTCCTGATCACTTCCATCTCGTGCATCCAGAATCACTGCAAAGATTTCTTTTCCGAGTTCTTTTCGTTTCCAGGGTCATTAATCATGTTAATTTTTTATTTTTCCATATTTCTATTTTATTTATCGTATGCATGTGGAGGTTTAGGGAAATTTCTGCACAGTTTTTTTTTCTGGTTGCTTCTCCTTATCGTCTCCTTTTCGCTCCTTCTGAAATTTCCTCGAAAAGAAATTTTCCATCGTGGAACTGAGAAATTAGATGTTATTGTTGGAATTTTTTTCCTCTCGGGAAACGTTCGCGTCCATACGGTAATGTGTAAGGAATTTTGACGTGTAACGTTATTAATCCCTTGTCGTTTTTCATTTCAAACCAATAAATTTACATTTCAAACCAATCAAATTTCCTGGACTTTCGCCTTTAAACTACGAGTTCACATTTGAAACGAGATTCTCCTCAATTCGCCCCACCACACACACACACATATCATTCTCAATCAATCTGGATAGGGTAATAAAAATTTCAGAATCCAGAAATTTTTCAACAGCCAGCAAGCGGCAAACATTTTCCTATATATATTAGTATTCGTAGCATGCGAAGTGTCATGGAAATTGTTGTTGCATGTGGTGGACCTCAAGCCTATGTACCTTAGCATCTGTCCTACGTCCTACCATACAAAAATAGTTTTCCAGAAAGGTCCCATAAATTTGGCAATTTTTGTTTGTCGACATGAAAATTTTTTCTGAAGAAAAACTCATTAATTTCACAAATTACGGATCAAACCAATTTAAATTCCACCAGTCACCGCAAACTCTAAACGTTATCGCACTTATTGGGAGTTATGTTGAACTATTCCTATTATTTTTCTCTATTTCTATTTTATTTTCCTATTCTATTTATTCTAATGGTTTTTTTTGCTGCATATTATTTTTTGTTTATCCTATTAAGACATGGTTTTCCGTTACTTTTATTTGTTCTGTACCTATTGTTTATACTTTTTTTCATTTATTTTTGTTGTCATTATTATTATTTTGTTAATATTTATAATGTTGTGGTTCTCTACCACATATTAAATTAAATCTAAATTTTAATAAATATATATTATACTAAATCTGTTTTCCTTATTATTGTCCAAGGAGACCAATGTTTTTTTTTCGCATGAAAAAGAATTTTAATGAAAATTTTTGCACTCATTTTTTTATTCCATAGTCATCTATTCATCTCCCTCTCTCTCTATAGCTTTGATACTCACCTCTCTACATACCTCTCTAATAGTCGAAATAATTCGAATGAATGATTTTTCTATTCGATCCGAATTTTCGGTGTATCTCGTGGCTTACGCACGTTATTACTCGAATATTCTACTCTTTCAATAATCTAAAAGATTTCTTCTTCTATTTCTTTTCCTCTTCTTCTTTTGTTCTTGTTTTTTTTTGTATGAAAAAGTCCATTTCAATGAATTTCGAACGAATGATTGATTTTTCAATTCACTCCGAATTGTCGGTGTATCTTGTTCCCAGTCCCTCTTTTCCCAGAAAACGTCGAACCAGCTCGTTTATCCACCACACTTTTTTTTTGCTATTTCCTAGAAATAAATCATATTTTTTTCTCCTCCGTGCAAATGTTTCCAGGAGCACGGAAATTGTGAATTTGTTTTCATGTCAGTGTTGGAAATAAGAATCCGTTATGTATGCTAATAGAAACATTTATAATCGTTCATTGAAATCATTAGGATTTCACAGACAATAAATTATGGATATGTTATGGATGCTGGGAAAATTTTAATCTTGCAGCGGAATTTTCGAGCAATCATTCTGTTGTTCAGCTTCATAAATTATTGATGGATCAGTCAATTGTTTTAAGAAGTACGTGAGTTTTCTGGAAGTGCAGTGAGAGAAAAAAACACTGAAGTTGTGAATAATTTATTCTCACAAGCTTCAATTCTCAATGGAACGGGATGGATACTCGGAGCTTCCATGTATTACTGCTATGCAGTCACCGGTGCTTATGTTTACTCGAGCGACCGCGACGCCTTCGCCGTAATTCACACGCTTGACGTGTGCGTTCTCAGTTCTCCAGCGCTGCTCGAATCGCATGCGCATCACGGTTATTCGAGTAAACATAAGTGCTACCGTATTGTACTATCTCTAAGCTTTATAGAAAGCTTTTGACTGTGCTACTTGATAACCTTAGCAGAAAATCTTAACTAAAAGTCCTAGACCATTTTTATTTCTGGATTTTTCGAGGTTTTAAAAAAGTTGTGAACCTCCTTGATGAGATCCTGTATCCTTGATATGCGTCACTTTCAGCTTGGAGCATTCTACCGTCGCTGCTGCTGCAACCCTACTACAGTAATACTTGTGCTACAGTAATTTTGCCATTCATTTTTAAATACATTTTTTAAAACAAATTTTCACAAAATTTAAAACTTTTAAATTTGCATTTTTTAAAATTTTTAAAATGCCATTTTTTAAATACAGATACTCATTTAAGCAAACAACTAGTAAGATTCATCACTGGAAATGACGTGAGTGAACAGAGGCCAGAGATCTGGATTTTTTCGTTCGTGGCTGATTTAGACCCATTGTCTATGGCTCAAATTAACAGCCTATTTGTTTCCTTTTTCTTCCGGATTGAATTCTTTTCTTCCTAACCCTCTTAAATATATTTTATTTGAAAATTTTTGAAAGTTGAATACAACTATATTTGTTGTGAGATTTTCAATCAGAGGGGGAATTGATGATATTCCGTGTTTCGGACTCGTTTAAGTCTTCTCTCCGTATCGTTGATAAAAATTCACGGTTTTCATTTTATCTTCTCGTGAATACATCAGATGAAATTTCCACGGTTTAAAATTCGCATTACGGTTATTAAACGATCAATTTCATTGCGATTCACCAGGGAACATATTAGCATATGAAGGTGTACAGCTTAAAAGCATCTGTACGAGGATGAATCATCCAGAGATGTGACCATTTAATGGCATCACAACACGGAAATACGGAGACCCTAGGGAACCCGCAGATGTACGGAAACCCCAAGAGTTTGGGTAGTAGCTTATGGAACTCAGCGTGTCTCCGCTCAACTCCCTCAAAGTCGTCGTGGGAGGTGCGTTTGTTCCTACGAGGTACGTCAGGACGTGCCCCTCCCCCTCTCCCCTTGCGCACTGGCCGCGCCCACGAACGAGCAGTCGAAGATCGATGAGATCTTCTCACCACTCTACTCCAGTAAAAGCAATGAATAGGCTTGAATAGGCTGAGAAGAGCGGAATGCGTGGAAGGGGACGCGTTCTAACGTATCTCGTAGGAAATAAAGCGCTTCCCACGACGTTTTTTAAGACGAGAAGCGGAAGTTTCAGATAGAGTATTCGTATACGGGATCGTAGATAATGGAAAGGGGGGTGATTCCGTCCATTTCTTCCTAATTGCCGCGAAAAACGGTTCGGAACTTGCGGCGCGTGGACACGGCTGGCGCGCTCCGATCGAACTCGTTGTGGAAAATAGCGCGCCGGACGCTCGAAGCCGCATCGTTCGAGCCGTTTTTTATGGAAATTAGGAAGAAATGAGCAAAATGACCCCCCTCTCCGTAATCTCTACGATCCCGTATACGAATACTCCCCCTGAAATTCGTACCACCTCAATTCGTGGAGTGATGCCTTTAACACATCCCAGCAAAATTGACACCAAAGATTTTTGTTTTTTTTTCTCGAAATTCAATCCTCCCTCTCCTTCAATCCTTTAACAGAGAAGGAACCAAATTTTCTCTCTGGATTGTGGAAGCACGTGACAACTAGAACTTTCGACTACGAATTCCATTGAGATAAGAGAAGAAAAAATTGAATAAAAGCACAAAATTGGATTTTTCTTCCGAGATAGGGGGAAAATAAATGCTTGTTTGACGTGATTTTCCAAAGTTAAACTTTTTCTGATTCTATTTTCTAGACTGACTGTTTCTTTGATTCTAATTCGTGTTCTTTTTGTCGTCGGAATAAATTCTTCTCTAAATTAAGTTGCTCAAAACGATCGTCACTGAACTCGTTTTTTCTTTCTTTTCTCTTTATTTATTTTCTCAACTCGTTTCTTTTCCTTTCTGACGAGGACCTGACGACAAAGAGCATACACGACTACTGAAATCTTATTAGGATGCGATCTTTGTGGACATTTTCCCTTTCTTTCTTTTTTTTTCTTTTTTCTTCCTCTCTTTCTTCCCTTCCTCTTTTCCTTCCTTCTTTCTTTCTTTCTTCCTTTCTTCCTTTCTTTCTCTTTCTTCTTCTATTCTTTATTTTTTTCCCTCGCTTTGCTGTTATTAGATGCCGTTTTCTTTTCTTACCCAATTATTTTGTGACTCAACCATTTAAGGATTTTTCCCGGAAACGAACGTCAGTGCATGGAAACTATGTACCTGATAACGTCGCGTGAAATTTCTTCAAAGTGTCTTATCTGTCCGACCTGAAGCATGACGCTTTCATTTTCCCAACAAAATATGACTCGAACTAAGAACCGCATAATAATAAAACTAAAATATAAACGCATTACAGTAGTATAATATAGTGAATAATATGAATAAAAATAAAAATAATAAATAATAATATTCGTTCATAGGAGAATTTCAGAAGTTCTCGAGTCTACTCCCTTCGCTCACTATTTATCCTTCATCCTTTAGAAACCCTAACCAGTTTCTCATTCTGTTCATTCAGAATTTGTTTCGAATATTCGAAAAAAAAAATCATGTAGTTTTTCGATTGTTATGTAACCGAATTCTATCGTACAGTGTTTATTTTCTCTTGTAAATATTTCGTAGTTATTTTATCGTATTTGTAATTTTTTTCGTTCGTAAGATTCTCTGAATCAGACAAAGTGTGTTCCATTTTTTTAAATTTCTTTTCTGGTGCACCATTGGTGTATATGAATGAATAAATAAATAAGCAGGATAATGAAGAAAGGTAAACAAACATCTCTTATCTTCTATACTGTTCCGAATTAGAGGGAATTTCATCTTCGTTCAGGTGTTTTTTTTATTTGAGTGGTTTCGTTATAGAAAATACGTTTTTCTATAAGCGCCTAATCAATGAATCCATGATCAAAATTAGAAAATTCCGGAAGTTCGAAATTCACTCCAATTCTATTTCGTGTCCTTTCATTTCTACATCCGTTCAGTCAGCCAGATCTCTTCTTCTTTTCTTTTTTTCATCAATTGTTAAACGCGTTTCTCTACTAAACTTCCGCCCTAATTATTTCTATTGGGTTTATGGGAAGGTTTTCCTTGAATTATAAAAAAAACTAGATAAAAAGAAAAAAAAACTGCTAGACAAATATTATTAGTTGTTTTGCAGTTATCATATAACTATAATTGGTTCTGTAAATGTTCATAAAGAACATTATAGAAAACATTTCAGTACTTTTTCCTCAATTTTTATTCCAGAAAACTCGAGAAAGGTAGCTTAATATTGTAGTTTGCGTCGAATTTTTGCTCTTTTTTCCTTTTCTCCTTTAAAAATTCCTAAAACAAGCCATTTTTATTTGATTACATTGGAAATAGCGCTCTTATTGTACTAATAATTAATTTTGTATGTAGCTAAAATATACATATAGTTCTTTTTTCTCAAAGGGGGCGCTATTCGGTGCACAAAAGTGAAAAAAAAGAAGAAAAAGAAAAAGAAAAGGTAATAAACTGTGAGTAAACAAATAAATAAATTTAAATGTAATAATTAAATAAAATGAAAAAAGTAAGACTAAAGATTGACTAGAACAAAAATGTACTTATTTGAACCGCGTCAATGTCTGCGCTGAATTAGTACGATTTTCCTGGATCATTTCCAAAAATAAGGCGGATGTTTTTTTTTTGGGACTAAAAAAAAACAAACAAAAGAGCGCCGAGATAGATGCGTATTGTCCGTGTTTTTACTCCAAACCTAGCCTGTTCGGTACAGTCTCGTATCTGAGAGTGAGACACAGTGATCCTTAGCCCATCCCGAACCCGGGCTCGCTCTATTCCAGGAATATATGCAAACGATTGGAAAAAAGCTACGGCTGCAGCAGAGCTCATTTGCTTGTCTGAGTGACTTGAGATTGGCTTGATTATTAGTGGTTCTCGTGTAAATAGCCGTTCAAGTCCTTCAAGATTGCGTTGCTCTTTTTTTACACTTACTCCGCTAACCCTACTACTATAAACCCTTCCCTGCTCCCACTTTCCCCTAGATATAACCTTATTCCCTGTTTTTTTTCGATCTGTGAGCCTCAGGGTAGCGATATTGACCCCATATCCAATATAAGCTCAAGTAAAAATGATCCAAGGCATGGTACACTTGTGTGAACAGTGCGAAATGGGACCCTCGCTAGATTCAGTTCGACTGCAGAGGTGAACAATGGTCCCACTAAAGCACTTGAAGAGCGACCGTTTCCACAATTGGACCACGCTTCAGGCTGTTGTGACGCGACTATATTTGTCCCTGGAAGTATAAACACCGTGAAAATAGAATAATAGAGACCTCGTTTTTTCAAGTGCGCTTGAAATCCAACACTATTCGGCTGATTTCCTGTCAAAAAACTAGGTGGATCTTCTTCCGGGACCTAAGATGGATGAATATTTCTAGTGCTAAGAAAGGTGGATAGGCGCCGTTCCGCTGCCTTTATGTCTTAATGTATTTATCCGCGGATAAGTTTTTCCTCCCGGTAAAAACCATTTTTTATCCAGTTTTCCGCCATCGCGCGTTTATCCACTTGGATAAGATGACGTTGAGGACACATTTTCTCCCGGACACCCATTTGTCCGCCATAGCGAGTCTGATCCACCAGGATAAAGTGAAGCTAGGGGTCGTACGGGTCCTGAGAATAAATCAATCTTTCGATTTTCAGCATCTATGTAAATATATGCTGAACATCGAAATGATTATAAAAAGTAAATGAAGATTTTTAATAATAATTTAGTAATAATAGTAATTCTCAGGCTGGCACTTTTTGAGGATCGATGGAAACGGAGAGTAGGCGACGTAGGCGCGAGGGGAAAAAGGTCGTGCAGCTGTGTTTGCCCTTTTTTTAAGAAAAAAAATGAAATTTTCATATTCAGGATCCTATATATTCGTATGAGGAAAAAAGTAGAAATTCTGTTTTCTTTCTTTTTTCGTTGCATGACGGCGATTCCATAACGCTTGATTGTTATTCTTCTGGAGTTTTCGATCGTGAATTCGATTTATTAATTCCTCTTCCATCCGAATTTACATGTGCGAGCCGTTGAAACTGCTAAACATATCGTTTCGTTTTCGTCGATGCCATTCGTCGGCGGCAATTTTTCCGCGATTTTCAGATGATTTTTGATCCGTGTTTCTTTTCTGGATATTTATCACCTGGTCAAAATCCTATGCATTCATTTTATATGAGATTCGCAAGAACCTTCAGGGTTTAAATGCTGCTTATTGTGAATTTGTTTCTGCTGCGCTGCAGCGTAAACTGCTTATAGATTCCATTTTTTTTTCAGGATGTAGAATGTTTATACTTCGCTGCTGTCTCCTACTTCGTTTCTGTTTTAATTTCGACTAGTTCTGACCGTGTTTCATAAGCTTTCAATTTTAACTTATTTAATTTATTTTAGCTTTTAGCTTAGTTTTATTTTAGCTTCGTGAAAAAATAAAAATAAAACTAGAACTCTTTATAATCAATCTGTCTGGAAAACATCTACACGTACGACTTCATTATAGAATCCTTCGGATGATTCATGATCGCATTGATTTACGACCGTATTGACTAGTGATCGCATCTGCACCCAATACAATGACTTGCAGGGGCTAGACAAGGCATCAAGTCAGTATTTTTTTTTCTCACAAACAAATCTGGTAACCAATTGGTCGGTCCCGCAAAGATAAAGCACCTAGTTGTCTCTAGAGCGGTTTCGAACCGTCGACTGCACAGACTTAGTGGTGACCTTTTACCACTACACTACACCCGCTCATAGAAATTTATTAGAAAAATGACAGAAAAACACCTTATCTTCTGGATTCTTTATACCGATTGCAAGTTCGATATTTATTCACTTGTTTATTTGTTATTTATTTTATTTATTTATTTATTTATTTATTTACCAGTATTTACTCGTCATATCTTGCCTACTCGCAACTACTTCATCCATTACCAAATTTAAAGGCAGCACACCGCGACGAAATTGACGATGTTGGGATCTCTGTACGAAAAGATAGGGTTAAAAGTGTAGATTACGCTTGTGAGCTTGATCACATTCAATATGCCTTGAGCGTTCCAAAAAATGGCGTGAGAAACAGCTGTCGAGTTCGAATTTTCTTACGAAACACTTGATGACGCGTCGCCATGGTGCAAGCGAAGCGTCTGCGAGTGAGCGAACAGGAATCAATGAGGTTCCCTCAGCAGCCTATTCAAGCAAAGCGAACGAATAGCAAAAGTTGAGGGATGCGGGCCAACGGATACAAAGGTGGCGCGTTACGAGACGCATCGTAGGAAAATTCGAACTCAAGGACCGTTTCCCACGGCGTTTTTCAGGACGATTAAGGGGGATTGAGTGTGACCGCACTCGATATCCGTAATCTACACTTCTAGTCCTATTTGTTCTGTTTGGAAAAAATCCGAACATCGTTAGTTTTGTGGTGTAATGCCTTTAAAGAAGAATATATAGGGTAGCCCATATTGAGATGTGACGAGCTGTGGAAAATCTGGAGATGCGGTAATTTCTTGAGCCAAAAAAAAGCCGGCAAAGAGATTGACCGGACCTTCCTGGAAAATTGGGAGCCAGCGCAAAGAAGACACTAGAGTGGTGCGACACCAATCTTCTGGATTTCTGGAGGAAGGTGTTGGGCCGTGGGACTCGCCCGATCTCCATTTTTGTTTTTGGATTTTGATGTCTGGTCAATTTTAGAGCCAAAAGCCTGTTCTTTTGAACACAAGTCACTAGATTCATTGAAAGGGACCCTGGATGAGCCATGGGACATGGGAGCTGATCGCGCGCAAATCCTCAAAAATTTCCAAAAGAGATCGGACGGTTGTGTTGAAGCTAAAGGCCGCCATTCTGTATGTGATGTGTGAGAAGTTACGTATTTTTTATTTAATTTAATTATTTATTTTTATTATTTCAGTTTAATTATTAGTTTTATTTATTAATTAATATTTAATTTTCTGACTATTAAATTTTAAGAAAATATTTCTTATTTGGACTCTTTGGTGCAAAGTTGTGGATAGTTTTTTGCGTCACACTTCATGTGGACCACCCTGATTAGATTACGCTAAGTTTCAGAGATCCTCGTGGTTCACGTGATTCTCCGAACTTTTGCGGATTCTCAGCGGGATTTTGCTAATCATACGGAGGGGAAAAAAAGGAAAACAACAGAACCTCGTATATCTATATTTAGACAGACTTAATTAAGTGTTTTCGCAGCGTATTTTCAAACATTGAACGACACGCGTCGTCTGAAACGTGTTTGAGTGTTGCATGCGTTAATTACCTTCCCATAGAAACAATCGCATAGAAAGAATTTTTCTGTTGATATTGCATCCAACATCCAGCGATCGCATTAATATTCTTAAGCCACGAAATTTTACAAATTGCTTTAGCGGGTAATTCTATTTGTCTGCCTGGTTCGGTTCTCAATTTTACATTTAGCTTCTGCTTCTTCGTCCCGATACATAGCTTCTTCGTCCGAGGTTTTCCTTCCGATTTCGCTCAGAAAAATCATTCTGTATCTTTAATTCAAAATTTTCGCTTTGAAAAAAAAGTGAGTAGTTTCTTAACAAAATTTACCACTGAATCATTTGAAACGTTCACTGTCGTGGCTGTCGATATTTCTAAAATGTTTTTTTGAGTATTCAAGTTTGTAAAGTTTTTTTTTTCTCGATTTTACTCATCGCCTTTTTGAAGATGATTCGTTTGGGTTGTGTCATTGTTTTAGTACTTGATGAAAAAAGAAAGGAAGATTGTTAATAACTGACACATAATGGGAAAAAAATAAGATGAAAAATAGTTTTCTATGCATAGCTTTTAGAGAATTTCCACTTTTGCGCGTTTTGATCATAAAAAAGCAAGTGAAAAAATTCCCAATCTTTGATAATTGCTGCACTTTCGGGTTATTATCTGCACATGTCATCTTATTAACGTAAACAACTTTGAAAAAAAAAACAGCTATTCTGAATTTAGTGAGATATTCATTTTTTTTCCGAGGTGTTTAAGGACAATACAAGTACGCTGAATCTGCTTCCTCTAATTGAACCGAGACGAGGTTATTACTGTTGTTTATTTGTGGCTAACGTTTCGGTGAGTTTCCCTTTTGCAGAGCTTCAAAAAAAGTATTGATCGAAAAGATGAGATCGAACGTGATCTATTCGATCAAACCCCATATCCGCCCAACAGTCACGAAAGTCCTAAGTTTACCGTTAGGGCTCATAGCTAAAGAGCTAAAATTAGAAATTTATTCCAACTAGTCCTTCCTCGTCTTCTTTTCTTTTTTTCTCTTTGTATTTTCTTTTTCTTTCCAATATAGTTGGACTTGCTCTTATATCAGTCACATACGATATACCTCGTCGTGATCCTACATATTTCTGCTATGAAAATTTATCGCACATCTCTTTTCATCCGCGTTCCGCTCACTTTTCAACATTAACTTTTTTTAAGGAAGAATTGTTTTACAATATGTAATTTTTATTTATTACTTTATTCATTATTTTATTTATTATTTATTATTTATTTTTATTAGTTTTTTTTATTTATTTATTTGTTTATTTCACTCATATTTTTACTTTCTTTATTTTAGTATTTTGTTCCAGAAGATTTTTTCTCCACTTTATGGAGTTCTCCTTCAAAAACGTTCTGGAATTTTCTAGAATTTGACGCATACTCTAATGTGATGACCGAAAGTATGTGTTCATACTGTAGTGAAAAACTGTAAGATACAGTCTTTTTTCCTTGGAAGCAGAAAGAAAACTTGTAAGACATGACGTAATCTTTTGAAGAAAGATCAAACAAATTTCAAATATCTCATTAAAATTTTCCTAATTATGACGAGTTAGCCTCTAATCTTTAGTTTTTCTCTCTAATCTCTCTCTAATCTTTAGTTTTTTTTTGCGAAAAATATTTTTAGAGCATTAATAGAGAGGACGTTAGAGTGAAGTAGTTAGCTAGAGTATTTAGAATGCATAGATAGGATGTAGAGAGTTCATGTGTTGTATATTGTTTATTTGTTTATCAGTTATTTCTTTCTTACTCAATTCTAAATCCGCTGAACTCAGTGGAAAGCTCTTTGTAGAAATAAAAAACGAGGCTATTTTCTGTGCTCGAGACCGTTCCTGAGTCTTTTCCTTGTTTACCACTCTTCCTTGACGTTTAAAAATATGATCCATAGTTTTTTTTCTCGGTTGAACCGCGAATATTAAGCGTAGTGTATGATCTGAGCTGTCCTCAAATCAATCAGTTTTTCCTTGCAGTTCCTCATTGTTCGAATAACGAGAAGGAAACGAAGACAACGGCTACAACAATGAATGGTAGGTTCCTTTATTTTGTTTATTTTCAGCTTGTTTCGGTGTGTTTTTGTTTTTGTTTTCTTTTGCCTACCATGCGCTTGGATTGATTTACGGATAACTATATCGGATTTTACTTTTTTTTTTGACTTTACAAAACCAGAAGCCATGACAAGTTATGGTTGAACTCACCAGATGTCTTTAGCCCTCATGGCTATGAAAAAATATTGAAAATTTTCAATTTTTTAAGCCATTAAACTCGTATAAGTACAACTTAAGAGCTATTAACCTAAAGTTCTTAGGGGAGCTTTTGTTCTGATGGGATCTTGAAGATCCCGTCTTATTCTTATTAATCAGAGAATAACTAGAAATTACTGAGTAAAGCAGGTAAGTTATAAAAATGCATCGTGAACGATTTTATTGTTTTTTTTTTGTACAAAAACAACTACTCATAAGTTGTAAACATGACAAATTGCTGTTGTTGTTTATTGGTTCTGCTCTTATTTTCTTCTTTTTTATTGTTTTACAAAATCTTTCACTCTTCCTTTCTCTCTATCTTTTTTCTTCGAAGAATCTTCTGGATTCTTCTTGATTCATTCATTTAAGCATACCACAGAAGCATTCGCACACAGAAAATTATTCAACTAATTTTAAAGTGAGAGTAGCAAAGTAAAGTAGTAAAAAAGTGAAAAAAGAACTATTTAAGTAAAACATTTAGAAGCATCTTGACATAAATACACGTAAATCACATTAAATGAACCAAGGAAAAAGGACTAAAATGGGGATTTTTCTTGCGGGATGTTAGGACTTTTCTTTTTTCCTATATTTTCTTTTCTTTTGCCAACTTAAACGTTTAATTTTTAATCCAAATGTTTCTTTTTCTATAATATTCCATAGTTTTAAAATATTTCATCCAAAAGCTGCTTTTTCTATAATATTCAGTAATTTTAAAATACTTCATTTATAAAGATAGATTTATGTAAGAAAATTATCACGTTAAGGATTTTAAGAAGACTGCCTGCAAATTGAATAAAAAATAAAAAACGAAGGAGAAAGGACAGAAAAGAAGGAACGAAAATTCTAAAAAAAAGCACTTTTTTAGTACCAAAAATATGGTCTTATTACTATTTTCTAATGATTAGAACAGCTTTGATAGCTCAACTATTAAACAATTTTGAATTATGACAAAATCAATAAAGAAGGTATTGCGACGGTCTCCGCACAACCTTCCAGCACGTAGCGGATGAGGTTCAATCGATTCTGCCTTGATCTTCGCAGAGTGTTCGACAGTGGTGTTCATTTTTTCATACATAGCTTGACAATGACAATGGAGTGGTGAGGTACTTTCACGGGACATTCTATCTCATCCTGTCACCTAGCAAACACTACGGTAAACGGTAAAATAGAGCTCTCGTGCTGCTTATTCCATCCGTGCGTTCCTGGGAATTCGATCACTGATTTTTTGATCTAACGACAGCCATCAATCGATCTAACTAGATCATCCTTCGACCACCCACGATGACGACGTAACGTTGCTGACATCTGTGTCGACTTCGCTTCGATTTTTAAAGGATATCATCTATTTTGTTATTTTATATTACTTTACTTATTATTTATTGCTATTACTATTACTATTACTATTACTATTGCTATTACTATTACTATTACTATTTATTATTTATTTTCCCCTTAATTTAGCTTGTATTTATTTCTCTAAATGTTCCTGTATTTTTGTGACATTTTTGTTGCCAAATCTGCTCATCATATTTATTTATTTATTTCATGTTACAGCTGAAATATTCTTATATATTCCAATATAAGCAAAGGTGGACTGAAACAGGGGGAATATCCAAATTTTTAGTGGAAATAAGATATCGATCGACTCGAGGAGTCCTAAGTTAATTTTCGTTGATTGAGGTGTGGTGAAAATTTTTTTCGAAAGCAGTTCTTGTCGATCGCTGAAAAAAGGGACGGTTATCACTCACAGTTGCTTGTAATTTGTGATGAAAAAAGCTATTAGTACTACTTTTAAACTACTTACCTGTACTTTTTCAAATTGTAATTTCTAAATACTTTTCTCTGGTGCCTATCATTAAATCGACGTAAAGATTGTAAAGGACGAAATGTTAGCGCTGCTAAATGAGATCATTTAGCTCTAATTGTTTCATTTTTTTCCGTTATTATCCAGAATTTTTGAATGAAAAAAAGAAATCAGTGATATTTTGGCTTTTCTTGATAGTGGATGTTAGCGAAGATGTATGTTTTGTTTTCTTTTAACATTTCTTTTCTACAGCTATTTATTTATTTATTTATTTATTTAGTATTCGAATCATGTAGGTAGTGGAGGTGGATACAGGGCGATACGTACTTACTACTGTGATTATTTTTGAAATCTATTTATTTTTTGAGAGATTAAGAGATTTATTCCGAAGAGATTTTAAGAGATTGCGTTCAGCACGTTTAGGATGGAAGAAATGTGAAATTCTTATGAAAAAGAAATTCGAACACCTAAGCGTTGCACCAATTAAAAACGAAGGAAAAAGAAAAAAAAGAATATTGAAGGTGAATTCAAACATAAAACAACGCATTACGTTAGATTCATGTCACACGTCAACGTCACCATAAAAATATTATATTATAATTTTATTAGGACATTATTATATACGATAAATGAGAACATAGACAGAAACGATCAATTACACCGCAGTATAAAATGCTGTTTATTCAGAAAAGATTTGAAAATTTCAATTAAAACTTGATTGGGCTTCGGTACTTGTTAGAAGTCACATAGTTAAAAGTTTAAATTACATATTTAAAAGTAATATTTAAAAGTTTACCGTCGTGACCAATTTCTTCCCTTCCTTTCTACGGATTAATTCTTTTTTTCATTCCCATTTTTCATTTCAATTCACCTCTCTGTTCACCTTTTTCTCCTTGTTCGCCTAGTTCACCTTTTTCTTCTCTTTTTTTTTACTATCAAATAGATATCGAACCAAGGATCAAGGAGGTCGTGTTCGGGTTCCGATCGATATTGCGACGATTTTGATATTTTTGTCATTTCTTTTACGTGCTAATGAAGTTGATATGAAAGAAAAGCGAAAAAAGTCATGAGGAAAATGATGAAATGTTGGAAAGAAAATCCCCCATTAAAAAAAAAGAAGGAAAAAAAAAAAAAAAAAAAAAAAAAAGTTTTTTGAAAAATTAAAAAAAAAATTTAAATTATGAACGGACTCCACTCCCTTTATTTTCATCATTCAAAGCGATTTCTGTACCATATTCCAGCAAATACCCGTATTTGTGTGCCTATCGCTGTAATTTCCCTACGTTTTTTTTTTCAACTGGTGCAGGATTTTCTTTTTCCATGGCAAATGATGGAATACGTTCATCGCTTACTACACGTAGTCCTGGGAGTTTGATGGAAACATAGTGCAATGTTATCAACATACGCTTAACAAGTGCGTTAAGAGGTTGTACTTGTGCGGATTACGAAGGGCATATTTTTCGTATGGACTCCTTAAAGCCATCGTTCATGTCAAGAATTTGATTACAGTGCATAACATTGGGCTAGCAGTGCTCTTTCCTAACTATCATGCTATATAATAACGGGGTTTGTCTGTCACGTGTGTTTGCGTGCATGGTGTGTGTGGTATGTGGTGTACATGGCGTGCATAGCGTGCATGGCGTGCATGGCGTATGTGGTGTATGTGGTGTGTGTGGTGTATGTAGTGTGTATGATGTGTATGGTGAGCATTGCGTATGTGGTGTGTGTGTGTGTCTGTGTGTGTGATGTGTGGTGTATGTGGCGCTTGTGGCGTGTATGGAGCATGTGGTGTGTGTGGTGTATAGTGTGCGTATGGTGTATTTGGTATGTGTGGTGTATGGTGTATGTGTGTGGTGTATGATGTGTTTGGTGTGTGTAATGTGCATGGCGTGGATGGCGTATTTGGTGTGCGTATGTGTGGTGTATGTGGTGTGTGTAGTGTATGGTGCGTGTATAGTGTGTGGTGTATGTGATGTGTGTGGTGTATGTGGTGTGTGGTGTCTGTGGTGTACGTGATTTGTGGTGTATATGGTGTGTATGGTGCGTGGTGTGTGTTGTGTATATGATGTGTGTGATATGTGTGGTGTGTGTGTGAGAAATGAAATTCCAGAAAGCGGAATGATGTGTCCGACGGCGTCACATCGGTGCGCCGGCGTCTTGAAAGCGCCAAAATTGAGTCAGTCAGGTCCGTTGGCGCCAGAAATCGATAGCGCTAGGGTGACGCGGGTCCCACAGCGCCCAGGTGGTGGGCAGGTGCCAGAATCCCCCGAGTAGGACTACTCAGTATGGGATTGGTGCGATGGTGCAAAAATTGGAATCAGCGCGGTCGTTGTGCGGTAGTATCGCGCAATAGGATCAACAGTATCCTCCACGTGGATTCGTCGAAAAGTAAATGAAACGTCGTGAACCTTTGCATTGGCGTTGCAGGAGCAAATGTTATGTTTCACCCCGACGTATAAATAAAAGAATAAAGTTTTTGGCGTTAATCAATCCGCTTGGGATGCGCCTCCACGTCCACTTCAATTCAGAATCGTTTGAGGTTTACGAACGTCTACAATGACTTTGCGGTGGGTAGCCGATGTGTCAAATCAGTGTTTTTTTTCCTCCCAGACAAATCTGGTACCATTTTATCGAACCTCTGATCGATCGTGCAGGAAGCGAGACCTCTAACCGCTACACCACACCCGTCCCATCCCTATGTATAGTAGGGTCAAAACGATATAGAACACGGTGCAGTTGCCTAAGCGGCTGGAGTCGAAGCGATGCGGTGGACAGAGCGGTTGGAATCGAAGTGGGACCATCGCAGCAATAACGGGATAGCAGGGGTCCTCTCGTAACCCCTAGACTCCACCGCACCGCTTCCAGTACAACCGCATACGCAACTGTACCGTGCTTTATATCGTTTTAAAGGCATCACCCCATGAAATCTGAGGTGGTTTCTGGATTTCAGGTGACGTATACGGAATCGTAGATTAAGGAGAGGAGGGGGTGGAATTCCGTACCACCTCTTTCTACGTTTTTTTTCACGGCAGTTAGGAAGAAATGGACGGAATCACCTTCCTCTCCATAATCTACGATCCCGTATACGGATACTCCACCTGAAATCCGTACCACCTCGTGGATTCGTGGGGTGATGCCTTTGACCCTACTATACTCCTACGCATGTCCGGCTGCACGTTCACGTCATCAGATTGGTAACATCTTTCACCTTCTGAAATTGGAAACACACATGCAAACGCCTACGTGAATAGTAGCTTAAAGATTGCGTGATCTGACGTAGACGCTTGTCCTTATCATTATGACGACGGTAACGTTCACGTCATTTCATTTTTAGCACATCATTCTGTGCTGATTGCTTGGGAAAAAGAGAAGAAGAACCCATGTTTGGAATAAAATTCTCGATTTGTAGCTGCATCGAAAGAACATAGGCGTAAAATCAAGTTTGAATATTCTGCAAATATAGTTCTGACGTCTTTAGGAAGAAAACTATAAAATCTTTCATCATCAATGTTCAAGGGGACGAATAGGTACATAAAAGAGACATATTGATCGGTAAGGGTGGCAACGTTTTATTGATCACTAAACAAATCGATCCTGAACGATTCCTAAAAATTATGCAACTTTCCGTTTCCTTCAACAGTCTTTCTATTTTTTTTTTCAAATTTGAAATTTAATCATTTTGAAAATTATACACCTTTCCGTTTCCTTAAACAGCCTTTCTATTTTTTTTTCAAAACAAATCGATCGGAAGCGAGTGAACTTTTATCGATTGTTGTCCAATGGGCTAGCTAGCTAACTATTTATGGCTATGTATATAGCTGAAATTCAAAATCACGGGATTAAGTCCTGAACTGAGTCACCTTAAAGGCATCACCCCACGAATCCACGAGGTGGTACCGATTTTAGGTGGAGCATTCGTATACGGGATCGTAGATTATGGAGAGGGGGTGATTCCGTCCATTTCTTCCTAATTCCCGTAAAAACGGCCTGGAAGATGCGGCGTGTGCACAAGGCTGACGCGCTCCAATCGAACTCGTTGTAGAAAATAGTGCGCTTGAACGCTCGAAGCCGCATCTTCCAGGCCTTTTTTAACGGGAATTAGGAAGAAATGGACGGAATCACCCCCTCTCCTTAATCTACGATCCCGTGTACGAACACTCCACCTAAAATCTGCACCACCTCAGATTCGTGGAGTGATGCCCTCGAGTGATGAATATTGAGAGAAGATGCCCTACTTCCTTTTGGAGGTTCGTGAGAAGAGTTCCAATAATTTTTCTGAATGCTTTTCCAGTTATTCCTTGAATGTTCCTTGAGAAATAAGCAACGAGATCGTTTGGTTTAAATTGGTCGTTGCTAACCTACATCGCATTAAAAATCATGGGCACTAGGAGGAGCTCATCCACGAAAAGTGTATCGCGTACGTTTAATGCATTGACTATCCAAATTCAAATAATAGTACTTTTTTTGGTTTTAACAAGGGTTTTCGGTGTTTTTTTTTCTCTTGCAACAGAAACGTTTGAAAAAACTAACAATGCAATCCGGAAAAAGGTTTATCTTCTTGGGGAGGAAGTGAATAGAAGTTTTTTTTCTAAAAAAAGGCTTATAATAAACTAATAATAATAGAATAATAATATAATATAAGTATTTTAAGGTTTAACAGATTTAAGATACGATTATTCAGGAATAACCACAAAAACTGGCGAAAATGCGGGTCGTATTTAGCGCAAATTTCCTCTTTTCCCTTTTTTGTTTTTTTTTTTGTTGTCCTAATGGTGAGCTGAACTTTTGCGCGGGAGAATATTTTTCACGAGGCCTTTGGGAAATTAGCAGTTAAGATGCGACATCCTTTTTTTTACCATCAAGAAGAATCACGTTGCTCATACTGTTGAACGATGGATGCGCTCCCGAAGGAGCAGTGTGCAGCAGTGGTCGAACCTCGATCAAGTCGATTGATCGAATCCGGACGAGTTCTGGCTTAGATAAGCCAATGGATAGAAACCAAGCCTCTTTGAAACGATATGGGTCAGGTTCCATGGATACGCCCGACCGGCTCCCTCATAGGGGCTTCAGGGCTTCCTCGTACCTCACACCTCCTTTACTCGTGTGCACCTGGTCCTGCAAAACATATATTGCCCAGCACACGATGTGATTAGATAGCGTACAGTCCTACTTCATCACTACAGTACTAGATGATTGATATTCCATTGTATTACAGTACATACACATATGCATATAGTACATACGATAGTACACACTGCTACAGGTGGCTTCACTATGTGCGACATAGGGTAAGAGGAACACAATAGTCGGGGCTCAGGTTAAGGATCAACATGGATAACATAGTAACGATTAGAGGACCGAAGTCTGGACTTGGTTAAAGACATAACCCCACGAATCCGACGTGGTATGGGATTCCGAGGGCCAAAGACTATGCGCGGGCGTAGACTGCAAGAACGGGTGAGATCTCGCTCATCTCTCCCTGCGTCACTTTAAACAGACGGCTTCGAAATGCGAATCTTCACGACGTCCTCTATTGCAACACACCACCCTTGCGCCACACCCCCACTTGTGATTCGTCGAATGAAACAAGTACTCTACCGGTGCGTCCGAATGGACTTCCGACGAATTGTAGGCAGGGGCGCGGCGCAAGGGTGACGCGTTGCAATAGAGGACGTCGTAAGGAACCGCATTCCGAAGCCGTCTGTGGGAAAGAAAGTGAGCACGAATACCCGAATGCTGAGAGGGACTCGTCAGAGGCCGCGGGAACCACAGTGGGAAGGGACGCGTTGCGGGACCGTGCCGTCGCGAACACAAAAGATACTTTTGTTTTTTCTGTCGAAAAAGAGTTCTTGAGAGTTAAGGGAAGTGAAATAGCAGTCGTTCTCATGCAATCAACAATAAGTGGGTTAAAAAAAATGTAATACTAAATGAATTAAAATTCCACCAAAATATTTTAGCAAAGTAGAACGATTGCTTTTGTGTGGTGTTATCAAAATCAAAATCAAAGGGTTTTTCAATACCGTAGTCATTCTCATAACTGTTCGCTTTCTAGTAATGGTCACGCTAAGTGTGTCAGAATAGAAAATACAGCGTTTTTGGTGGCTATGAAACCATTATACAATGAAAAAAAAAGAAAGAAAAGAAGTCAGTGGTAAAAAGTAGAGGGATTTTTTTTCTAGAAATTTTACTGAATTTTTCAAGAAAACAGTCCACAGCTGATGATGGTTATGTTTACACGGTCTACGGCGATGTATCTGGAACACAAGGCGTCACGTTGTTGAGTTGCGACCTCTGTTTGTTTGAGTTTTTTCTTTCTCTTCTTTCAATTCACCCCCTTTCCTCACCGTTCTCCCCCCCCCCACGTGTTTTTTTTTTGCTTTTTTCTAATCCATAGAACTTCTTCCTAATGAAATCTCATCCGTTCCTCATTCTACTCGCTGCTCTCATAAATCTCCATAATTATCCGCGTCGTACTGAAGAAGAGCGACGAAGCCCCGTAATCATTACGAGAATTAGATGAGGAGATCTCGGGAAGAAGCCTGGAAGACGAATCCCGACCGACGAATCTATGGCTTCCTAAGGCTATAGAATTACTTGATTAAAGGATTAGCTTCGCAATAAACGCCAAAAATATCTTTTTGCAGAAGATAGTTTTTTTTTGTTTTCCAGGAGTTTTTCCAGGCTTCTATCAGGAGATGAGAGTTTTTTCCCTCCAATCTTTTCTTTTCATTCTTTTCAAGGATCTCCAAGCAAAGAAAAACGTCTAGGAATGGAAACAAAAATTCTAGGAATAGTGCTATGTGTAGATAACTGAGTTTTCCAGAGTCTCACTCTCTTCAGGGTTTTTTAAACCGAAAAAAACGGTTTCTGCAAAAATTCCAGGAATTCTTGGAAGTGCTTCTTTTCATTTTTGCAATTTAGACGCTCATCAGCGCATATTCATAGAAATTACGATTTTGCAGGATTTATGAATTTCTTCAATTTTGAAAATTTCGTCTCATTTTATCCTTAATTTCTATACTTACCTTCAAATTAAAGCCATTTCCCTTTGATTTTATGAATGAGAGCGAGGGAGGGAGAATATTTAATATTAGAGCACTTTGATTTTTCCCGGGATTGATTGAAAGTATAAGTGTTTTGCTCTGGAACTTGGAGAATAGACTGTTGTGTGGAAAATCACTTTTGCTAACAAACAAAAGTGTTAAAATAAGAAAAGAAAGAAATAAAAATGAATACATAAAAGTAATTTCATTTTTTTCTTGTAAAAAAAGGTTCTTGAAAAAATTCTAGGAATTCTAGGAACTGCTTCTTTTGGTTTTTGCAATTTAGGCGCTCGTCGGCGCTTTGGATTTTTGAAGATAATTTTCTTGATTTTTCCTTGTGCGTCCCTAAGGCTGGATCTTGAAAGGATTCTCTTTACCCCCTGTTGGTCAGGCTACGCGACGTTTATTAGCGGAGTGGAATCCGCTGCGATTAGCTCTGACGATGATGACAAAATATTAATTTTTCTCGAGAAAATCCTTTTTTTTCTCGGAAAAAGTTAATTCCTAAGGACATAGCGCTAAGTAGTGATCGAATATGGTTTTCTCGATGGCAGCAAACTAAGGACACCTCGGATTTATTGACTAGAAGCGTTTTTATCGTGAAATGAATGCTAATGAGGTGCTTGTTGTCTACACTTTCCGATTCACGGAGGGATGAGTCATCTTACTTGAAAAAAAGAAGCAAAAATCAAGTTTTTACTGAATTTTATGAATTATATGGGAATTATGGATTAAATTAAAGGTTACAAGTAAAGAGTATGTAGTAGAAAGATCTCATTCTAAATCATTCGAAAATTCGATTCGAATTCGAGTCTCAGTTTTTAATTTTTGAAATTTTCACTTCAAAAGAAGTCTAAATTGTTTAACTGAAGTGATTCAATATCCGTATGAACCGCAGTTGTGAATTTTTTTTGAAAAGTGAGGAGGAAAACCAAGTAAGTAACCACAAATAAGTCAAATTTTATTCTTTATATCTACATATCATATTCATATTTTATTTTCTATTATTATTCCATTATTTTTTTCATCTTTATATTTTATTTTATACTTATTTCTTAATTTCACTTTTTTATTTTGTTTTATTTTATTTATTTTTACTTTATTTTCAATTTTATTTTTAGTTTTGATCTACGATCAATTATTGCGAGAATTGGAGAAGAAGGAAAGGGTTCCACCGGCACAATCTTTTATATTTAATTCTAAAACCACAAAAAATAAGAACAACTAAAAATATTAGTAAGTGTTAGATTTCTTAGTAAGAACACAAGTAAATTTGAATATCAGAATATTAATCAAGACAGATTTGTGCAAATTTCCGTAGTTGTTATTTTTTTTCTTCGTAAAATATTCTTAGTTGCTAAATGAGATGTACTTTTGGATTTTGTATTTCACAGAAATTTGCATCTCGGCAGAATAAAAAAAAAACCTCGGCGGGCGAAAAAAAAAAGAAAAATGACGGAAAGGTTGAATAGCTAATTAGAATGGCTTGGAGAGGTCTAACGTAGGACGGAAAAAGGACCAAAGCGGAAAGAGGGAGGGGTGATTTTTATAAATATTCGAAATATTTCGACATATTTTGACTGCTCTAATTATAAACATACAGTATAGTATGTAGTGCAATGTATATAATACATGCTTGATGCACCTTATTGTATTACATTACATATATATAATTTATATATTATACATATAAGATGAACGGTAGGCGTTGAGTTTGTGTTTTCTTCCTTCCTTTTTTTTCTTCCTCGCTCTTTGCTCGGATCCGATGATGGAATACGATGCATAAACATAGCGGGAGGTATAGCGCAACGCGAAAAGGTCACCACTACGTTTGAACGATCGATGGTTCGTAACCTCTCGAGGCCAACCAAGTTTCCTTTAGTCAATAAATTTGTGATCAATTAACGTGTACAAGACTTGTAGGGGGGACAAGAAAGAAACACCAACGAGGTAGATCAAATATGGCGGCTATGATCAATATATATCAAATATGTGACTGGCACGTTATTGTATGGACTGCACCACACGCGCGCAAAATCTCAAACGATTCAGCAGATTCGAATTGAAGGCGGATGCGTAGGCGCCTACGACGGTGCGCTCAATCAATCACTTCTTTCTTCTATCTTTTTTAAATTTACCTTAATTTCAAATTTTAATTTAATAATTTTTAATTTTTAAATTTGCTTTATTTACTGCTTAGAGAAAATTTCGCGTGAATTCAAAGAGGAGAAGGTGGAATTTGTCACTATGAGGACAACCGCATCGTGCATTGAGGGAGAGGAAAGAATCGAGAAAAAAAAGAAAAAAAAGAGAGAGAGAAACAGCGCTCTGAATTAAACAATGGATTAGGTAGAAAAAAAAGTTTGCAAATTGTTACGGTCGCTAAGCGGTCATTCGGACAGACATAAATGTCGGTGATCCTAGATGCGTGGTAATACATAATTATGCAATAATAATAAAATTAAAAATAGATAAATAATTTATTTTTATTTGCGTTATTGTTGATAAAAATTATGGCGTAATCATGGTCCTAATTATCCAATAATAGCAATTATACAAATATAGTGGTCATTATTATTTACATTATATTTTTACTCTCATAACTTGATGCTTTTTTTTCAAAAACTATTTTTCATTTCTTCCAGACGTCTCTCTTTTTTTCTGTTCTCCATAAATAGTTCATGCGTCTGCAGAGAAGCCAGAAAAAAAGGAGCCGCTGTGAAGAAGTACATGTGCACTTCATGGATCGGAGCATTTCCTTACAGATCCAAGGAAATGCTCAGGGATTGTTCTTTTTCTTTTTTGATCAACAAGAATCCTTCAATTGCTAGACACGGTAATTAGTGGGTATCATATAATTATATACTTATATAATTATATATATACACTATAATATATGTGTACTTATAATTATATGCTTAGAATTACATACTTCTACTGGTAACTGGATCCTCCTAAAGTTAAATTTCTATGGTGAATATGTCATCTTCTACTTGCACAAGAAAACCTCAGTTTGTATTTATTCAGTGGTTTTTATTTATTCAATATTTGTTACTTCATTATTTATCGACTGCTTTTCAAAAAAAGTCGCCCCTTTTATTTTTTTTTATATAAAGCCGAAAATTTCACTTTTCCTGAAATTACCAGAACAAGGAGAACTCGTCCATCTTAGTCTCCTGGAACTCCTCATCTCCACATTCGCATCCAATAGACACCGAGAAAATTCTGTTCCCGGGTTTTATTTTATCTATTTAGGATAATGCATGTGTCGCGTTGGTGTGCATGGGAAAGAAAAAGTTCAGAAACATGAGAACGAATTTCCCTCCGGTTCCATTAGTGAACGAAGAAACTGAAATGAATTACCTCAGGCGAAACGGCGGCGATGCAATTTCCATCACCTTCGCCTGGATCGCCAAAAACCTTGTTCTATATTCTTTTTCGGGAAAAAATGTTAATGTTGCTATTCGTGGACCTCGTAACGTACGTTTCTTCGGATGACCACGATTCTCCGTTCGACAACGGGAGCGCGGAGAGCGCGCGAGTTGCTGCGGGGGCGTAGCGGTCGTTTGAGTATAAATATATCCATCACCCTCGGGACCGCCAAAAATCCTTTTCTGGATTCTTTTTCAAAAAAAAAGTTGGTGTTGCTATTTGTGGACCTCGTAACGTATGTTTCTTCGGATGACCGCGATTCTCCGTTCGACAACGGGAGCGCGTAGAGCGCGCGAGTTGCTGCGGGGGCGTAGCTGTCGTCTGAGTATAAACGTCCATGCGCGATTACACGATTTATTCGTACGATCTTTGACAATGTGTTATTATTCTATATATTATATCATTTTATTATATTATTGTATTATATTATTATATTACTGTATTATATTTTTATCCAAATATTATCCAAATAATTACTTTACAATTACTTTTTCCCTCTCTGATTACTGTAATTATAATTATAATTTGATTACAATTTATAATTGTAAATTATAATTAATTATAATTTATAATTTATAATCAATTTTTTTTTCTGTGATTATAATTTTAAAACCCTCGGGCATGTTGCCAGCCCCTAGTCCTATGAGTTTTTGAGATGGGGTTACTTTTTCTCTGCGAAAATGCGCAGTTATGCACTGAAAAACTATTATTTTTATTGTTTTAATGTAATATTAGTGAAATCCGCGTAAACAAGTCGGTCATTACTTAAAAAGGTGGGGGCGATTGTTTTTTTGAAAACGGGTATTTACTCAAGCAGCTAAATGATTGTGAATTGTTCCATGAGCGGGCTGATTTTTCGTACACACACACACACATTTTTTTTCGATCAATAAAACTATCCGATGATCCTATAAATATGGCCGTACCATTGAATATTATTTTTATTATTAAATAAATTATTAAAGTATTAAATAAGCGGTATTATTTTCTATTTTATGTGCTTTTTATTTTTTAAAATTAGAATAAACGAAACCTTCTAATTTGAGACATACTCTCCTATTATTTTTTAGAATTAAAGGATAGAGGATAAAGTGTTTGGTGTTAATCAATCCGCTTGGGACCTGCGCCACCACGTTCACTTCAATTCAGAATCCTCTGAGGTTCGCGAACGTGTAAGTGACCTATACAATGACTTGCGGGGGCTAACCGATGTCCCAAGTCAGTGCTTTTATCCTCCCAGACGAGTCTGGTGCCAATTTATCGACCCGAGAGGGATGAAAGGCTTGGTGAGCACCAGGGCGGATTCGAACCTGCGATCGATCGTGCAGGAAGCGGAACCTCTAACCGCTACACCACACCCTCCCCTTAATAGAATTATTATATATTATTTATTATTATTATAGAATTATTCTCTACTATTTTATAGAACTCTCTTTCGTATTTCTGACTGGTAAACCTTTAATGACTCCAGAATTCATTTTTTCGTCATGCGAATTACCCCTCCTGTGCCGCGCTCTTTGCTTATGGAATGAGCCAGTAGTTCTGAAATTGGCCTGTGGTCGTTATTCCTAGTCGTTATCGTTATCCTGGAAAAATTAAAATTAACGCATGGCTATAGAATTTTTGCTTGAAAAATTCAATTTTAAGAGAGTGCCAGGGTTTCGGTAAAAAATTGCTGGATATGTTGGAAGGAATCACTCATGAAGGTATTCTTCTGGAGATTTATTCCACTAGATCGTCGGATTCCCTGGATAAAGAGATAAAGACGGAGGAGAAAGCGAAGAAGAGGAACTAGGTGGAGAAAGGAAAGAATTCCTTGCTGCTGATGCCAATCTTTCAATATGAGAGGAAAAACATGAAAAGGAAATAAATAGAGCTAGGAAAAGAGTCCAATTGACGTGACGTCACGAAAAAAAAAGTAGCTGAATATCTAATATTACATGGATTTAGCAAGATGTGCACAAGGCATTAATTTCAGGGAACGTCTTTGGGCGCAAATTTTTGCGATTAAGTGTGAAGATTGAAACCATTTTTCTCTTTCTTGTCGAACTGAATCCCTATAATTTTAGAATTTTCCAGAAGAAGCCAGCGAATTAGAAAGCAAAAAAAAACTATCAATAATAGGTGTAGCAAAAATTAGCAAATTCTGAAGTAAAATCTATAAAATACCTAGATAACTATGAACAATAGTAATAACTATAACAACCAACAACAATCAATAATAACTAGATGACAATATTATCAAGAATGCAAAAAATAAATAAATAAATAAGATAAATTTGCAAACAAATGATGGCAGTAATAAATAGGTGTGATTATAAATGTTAACGAAATTGATGATAATAATGGAATAAAAATGATAATAAATAAATAATTATAATAAATAGGCGGGTGTAGCGCAGTCGGTAAGAGGTCCATTGTATCCACACAGTGAATGGTTCGAATCCGCCCCTGTGTTCACGACATACATAGTCGTAAATAGTTAGCTTGCTAGCTCACTGGACGAAAATCAATAAAAGTTTACTCGCCTGCGATCGATATGATCAATGATCAATAAGATGTTCCCTTTCCTACCGATCAATAAGTCTCTTTTATATACGTGCTCGGGCGGACGTAGCGCAGTCGGTAAGAGGTCCGCTAAGTGGCCACACTGTCGACGGTTCGAAACCGTCCTAGAGCCAGCCAAGCCTTTTATCCCTTTGAGGTCAATAAATTGGTACCAAACTCTTCGGTGAGGATAAAAACACTGATTTGACTCTTGCGGGCTGGGTTCCGGAACTCATTCTGTAGGCCAGTTACACGTTCGTAAACCTCAGAGGATTCTGAATTGTAGTGAACGTGACGGCGTGGGTCCCAAGCGGATTGATTAACGCCAGTGACTTTTTTGCTTTTAATAGTAATAATAAATAAATAAATAAATAAATAACTAGATAAATAAATAATAGTGATAATAAATGATAATAATGTAATAATAAATAATGACAATATAAGTGTAAGAGTGAATTCCTTGCTAAGATACGAATTTCTCGGGAATAACGGGATAAATCCCTCTACACATCTACGCATCCGTGATTGTTCCTCTATTCTTTGAGCCCCTACAACATTTCCCTCTGTTCCTTTGTCCGCGACATCCTACTGCTGCTTCGCATCCACAAAAAAAAAGAAATCCTTTAGAAGAAAAGCGTTGCAAGGATATTTGTTAGGTAAGCGCTTCTGAAGAGAGAGAGAGAGGTGGAGACGGAGAGAGAGAGAGAGAGCGAGGCATGGATGATCAAATTACGTCCTCCGTGAAGGACCATATTCCGTTAGGAGAGGGAATTTCTTTTTGTGGTGGTGGTGGTGGTGGTACCGCCTTAAAAATCCCCTTCCCCCCCCCCCCCCCTTGAACACACACACACACAATGTGCTTTGTTTAAGCGATTAGCAGACTAACCAACTAAAAATGACGTCAAGGAGGCAGTGTGTTGGTTCCCTTCTCCAACCCTCCACAACCTCCTCTACTATCCATCCCGACGGATACGGTAGCCAACGAACACATCATCATCATCAATTCTTCTCAGGAACCTGGATGCAAATGTGTGTACCCCGAACGGAAAGGAAATGTATATCAAATTTCTTTAGATTATGTATGCTTTTTTTGACGAGGAAACGCTTTAGGATTCGTGTCCAGAATTCTCCAGGATAAATTTACTATGGTACTGATGGAGTAAAGTACTAATACTAAGAAAAAATACTAATAGTTAAAATACTAATACTATTTTAAAAAAAGTCATCTACTATTAATAAGGTACTAATAGCAGATGAGTAGTCTTTTTTTTCTCGAGATTTTTTCTTTCGCTAAAATAACTAAAAGTACATGTTTACTCCGTAAAACTTCACATTTGCACTTTTCGTGTTTCACAAATTCCTGATTAATTTACGCATCAGAACGTCCAGATAGAGACTTTATTACTTGTCGTAGGGTATTTGATTAGAAATTAACGCTGACGTATGTACATTGGCGGACTGTAGTACATTTCAGACATTCCACCTCTGTTGTCAGGCGAAAAAAAAAACGAAAAAAGTTCTACAGAAATTTAAAACATTAGAAAGCAGCATGGGAAATTTTTTTTACAACAACATGTCACAATTTTATTTTTCCTATCATTCTACATTTTTTTAAATTACCTTTATTTACTTTTACAAAAAATAGTAGTAACATTCTCCTCTGTTGTGAAGCGAAAAAGAAAAAAAAAACGAAAAAAGTTCTACAGAAATTTAAAACATTAGAAAGCAGCATGGTAAATTTTTTTTTCACAACAACAAGTTACAATTTTATTTTTTCTATCATTCTACATTTTTTTAATTACCTTTATTTAAATTTTACGAGAAGTAGTAGTAACATTCTCCTCTGTTGTGAAGCGAAAACGAAAAAAAAAAACGAAAAAAGTTCTATAGAAATTCGAAAAATTAGACAACTGCGTTGAAAAGCAATAATAAAACTTTGCAAGCTCAGCACAACCCTAAATAGGATTTTAAAATTTCAATTCAATAAAATTGAACAAAAAAATTAAAAATTTAAAAATTAAAAATCAAAAAATAAAAATTTCCATTCCAGCCGGACGGCACAATCCTAGGAAACAACGAGTTTGTTGATTGAGCGAAAATTGAGGATTTCCCGGCGCAGCAGCTTAAAAGTGGAACGTCTGAAAACAGCTGAGGGCAATATTTGACATTCAAAATATTTACTTTGAGCGTGTTTTGTTTGAAATTTGCGGCGCAATTCGGAAAAGAATGGTTCACTTGTTGATTTGCGGTTCGTTGAGATTTGAAATTCGACGAGAAAAACATACCTTCGAAATTCTCGTTCTTTCTGGAATGCGAGAGGTTGTATTGATCCGAAGACAATTTTCTGAACATTTATCCTAGAATCGCTTATAACTGAACAATAAAAAACGGAAACGGTTCAATTATTGTTCGCCGCCGCCATCGTACACGGAGCGATATTTTGCCGTGGTAAATTTTTTATCGCTGAGAATTTCGTTCAGAAATCTTTTCCATGTTTTTATTGGATTGTAGAGCGGTTTGCAAGAAGGCGACGACGTTAGCCAGAATAAAAATCGATAAAAATCTTGGTTCTGCTCAAAAAGTAGTGCACAATTCAACTTTACGATACCAAGATTCAAAGAAACGTAAACTTGGGACCTTGGAGTCCGCTGAAATTCTTTTTTTTTTGTTCTGCTACTAGCGGATCGATTGTATTAGGTGGAATTCCTCTACTTGTTGCTAGCAATTAGAGTTGTTGCACAAAATTGGACAAAGAAAATTGGTGACGAAAAATTTTCCAGCACAGTTTGCCAGTGCTTGATCCGTTCCTAGTCCTCCAAGAGACACTAAAAGATGAGGATAAAGGATAAAGTGTCCGGCGCGAATCAATGTGCTTGGGACCCGCGCTACCACGCACGTTCACTTCAATTCAGAATCGTTTGAGGTTTATGAACGTGTAACTGGCCTCTACAATAACTTGCGGTGGCTAGTCCATTCGTAAAGTTAGTGTTTTATCCTTCTAGACTGGTCTGGCACCAATTTATCGACCCCGGAGGGATGAAAGGCTTGGTGAGCACTAGGGCGGATTCGAACTCCGATCGATCGTGCAGGAGGCGGAACCTCTAACCGATTGCGCCACACCCGCCAACTGAATATGGGTATGGTTCTGGTTATGGAAAAACGAAGAGACTGTACAGTTCAAGGAGAACGTCACCGCTCGGATAACACAAAAAAAAAATTCCAAAAAAGGCTTTAATTTAATTCACCATAAAACCTACACTCAACCTAAAATTTTAATTTAACTAATTTGATTCAACTTGAAATATACATTGGTATAGAGAAACTTAGAAAGACAGAAGGTAACTTTAGCTAAGGTAACTTTGATATATTACTGCTAAGTAACATGGTTTGGATGAAACTTGGACCATACATAGAAAATGCGCTGGTACAATATAGTACAGAAGGTAACTGAAAGAAATACGGAGTGAGAGAAACAAAAATGACACAAAATTCTTTCAAAGACATCAATTACATTGTTTAAAAGTTCGTTAAAGTTAAAAATTCAAAAATCTTCAAAAAAAATTAAATCTTGGCATAAAGATTGCAATTTGTGGAATGATGACTTGTTCTGGATCAACGATTTGAAAGGATATTTCAAAAATGATCTCAAAAATGAATAACTGTGTCTTGGCTCTTACTTTAATTTATTTTTCCCGTTTTTTTTTGCTTCAATTTGTTTTGTTCTCTTTTTTTTCTTAATTTTTCTATTTTTTTCAATCGAAAATTTCCAATAATTACACTGATGTCACTGCGCAATTTTTGACGGGTCCCATGGACATTTAAAAAATCTAAATCTATCCGAAAAAAATTATCTAAAATAAAAATTATAAGATGTATATATATAATATTAGATAGATATTTTTTTAAATATATAATAAATCATATATCTAATATTATATACACATCTTATATTTTTTTATTTTCTAAAAAATAAAGAAATATTAGTAAAAATTTCTATATACATCTAAAAAAATCTCATCTAAAAGTGGGACATGGCCCTTAATATATGTGGTACGTGATCAGCCAGGATGACAAAGCACTGCCCCGCAAAGTTCTGCTCCCATGCTGACCATAAAGTTGGTTTTTTCAAAAACTTTATGTGGTGTAGGGACTATAAACGCTTTAGCGTAGCGCTAGAGCGTTTATAGTCGCACCGTAGTCACCAGCTGTGATGTCCAGCTTTCTGTGCAGGATCCTGGAGACTTCTGGGAACATACTTCCACATTTTCACAGATTCCCACCGAGTTATTAGTACAAATACATACACAAGAATAATAATAATTAAACAAATAAAATATATACACAAATACATGTAATACATTAATAATGTTATATTATTTTACCTATACCGTCCCTTAGTTTTGTACCTCGCGGGGTATCGAGAGGAGAGGAGGTTGAATTGTAGGGGATTTTCCCCGACTTTTTATTTTCTCCGCAGAAAAAGAAAAAGAGGAAGAAAAAGAGAGAGAAGGACCAAGAGAAGTCCAAATTTCAGTTTATTTTTTGTCAACAACAACAGTCAGTCAACAATTTTTTGTCAAGAACAGTGGAACCTCGGGCGATCTTACCGTAATTTCTGGAAGAACAAATAAAAATTTTAATAATGTATTACCTATTTTCATCAACAATTTTTTCTTTCTCTGGAAAAATCCTATACGGCTCTGAAACTGTCGAAAAAAATAGATTCATGGATTCATCAATGTCTTGATGGTGATTTCCGTTTGGAGAAGAGCTCCATCTAAGACTTCCTTCCGTTTGTCGGTACCTGCTTCTTCTGCCTTCTTCTGTCTTCAGGATATCGCTACTCTTTCAGGATATCGGATGGATGGGGCGGTACCAGCGTATGTAGATCGTTAATTCTCTGCTCTACCAACATTAGCATAACAGACACACACACACACATACACATACCCATAGTTGTTCATAATATATTGGAGGCGGTGCAAGCCTCGTTAGCTCCTCCTCCTCCTCTTCGTTCTCTTCGTGGCTCTCGAATCGCTCGCCGCTCGTACATACCAACCACATACGAGGAACGTGCGGCACATTCAGCGCTACACTGCGGCAGCCGTTTTTAACGCACGAACGGACGGACGACGCACGCACGCAGTCGCCCAGAAAAACACTCGTCATCGGAGCGTCGACGCCCTCGTTTCGCTCGCCTAATCGCTGATACGAATGGTGTTGTGATCCGTGGACGGCGGCTGGGATCTTGTAGTTTTTCGTCAAATTCTTCCTATTCCTTATTCTACTACTACCACTACCACTAACAACCAGTTCCAGTTCTATTCCGCATCGGACCACTCCAGCCAGCAGTGCCGTCGACGAAACACGAAGCGGTGGGGCCTAAGGGCCGTGGGCCGGCCAAACAACCTGTGGCCGTTCCCGATGCTCCATCGTCTAATTCCCCAATCGCATCGACACGATTAGCGGTGCCAACACGAAAGAACACCATCCCAAAACGTTCCCTATGGTGTTTTTGTGGACGTGGATTTGGTGGTGGCGGTGGTGGTGGCGGTGGTGATGGTGGTGGTGGACGAAATTCCCGACGAAAAGCACCAAGTAGTCCCTACGGTTTCACTTCACCAAATGATTCGTCGGACCGCCCACCGCTACTAGTCGACTTGCCTGAGGCGTCTGCGGTGAAAACGTCGGCCGCTATGCCGAACGTGGAGGATCCAACGAAAAATCTACTACTAACGCTTGATATTCCAACTGTATCCACAAGATGTAAGTGTTTTTCGATGTGTTTTTTTTCTAAGTCTGAATTTTCTCATATTTTTTTTCATCGTCCACGAGAAAAAATTCTGAAAACGTCTCAACAAAACGTTTTCGTTCGTTTATTCGATTCGCATGAATTTTGAATTGATTCTCTCGGATTTATTCGGTACAAATAGCGGCAATTAACATCGTATTCATGCGGAGCGCTTTTCTCACGCTTTTTCCGGTTTTTTGAATGGATTTTGCGATTCGTCTGTCACCATCATCACATCATACATCATTGCCAGAGGTCACGTCAACACATATGTATAGATAGAAGGGATTTGGGATTTTCCCGACTGGTGCAATCCGTAGTTGCAAAATCTTTCCTCTCTCGCCGAACGGGGGAATTCTCTTCCCAATGACGTCATTGTCCAGTTTCTTCTCTCCCTTGTAGGATTTTTTTTCGTCTTTTTTCCTCTCAAGCTGTCTAAATCCTCCTGGATCTTGTAGTATTTATTTATTTATTCATCTATCTATTTATTGAAAACACCTGCAGATGTGCCATGAAACAAAAAAAAAACCGAGATGGAACAGAGCTCACTAGAATTTCCCCGGAATTTTACACAACTCTAGAAGTCATGATATCTGGTGATTTTCAGTTTTCTCTCCATTCCTCGAACTTTCTTCCTCACTTCTTCACCTGATCCATTGAAAGAACTCCAGCAGAAAATAATGAATTGTTCATCGTGGTGGTGGTGGTAGTGGTAGCGACGCGGTGAAGCGAGAAAATTTCCTTCGATTTGTGAAATTTCTGGATTTTTTTCCACCTTTTCTTGTTCCTCTTCTTTGGACTAAAATTATGGGAGTGGAGATTGACACTAGTTTGGTGCCTGTTGTTGTTGTTGTTGTTGTTGTTGTACATGATTCGCTGTTATCTATGCCATTACCCGTTTAAAATGATGACAGTCGTTTATGCATCTAGGGGAAGGCAGTCATCATAATATTCGCTACTACCAGTTCTAGTACTAGTCCCAACGTCCCACGGTGTTATTTGAGGGGAGAATTATCGATTTTTCTCACCATATATGAGTCTCGTATGAGATTTTAGGATAGGATTGGATTTTGTAATTAAAAATTCTTACGTGAGGTGTAGGAGTGATTAGACGCTGCCGCTCGCCTCCATGGTTGCAAAAGATTCGCAAAGGAGACAACAAACGTGGGTACATAAATAAATAAATAAATAAATAAATAGATGATATATATCGTTTAGAATAAACCATGAAATAAATGGAATCATAAAATTCCTATTCGCTTGTCGTTCGATTGTGGAATATTTAATGCTATAATATGGAATTATACCGTAACCAATGAAGTAAGAATAAAGGACATTTACTATTTTATTGTTAATTTAGTATGATTTTCGCGCTCACGTCGATCGTTTTTAGCCTTTTTATATTTTTCTGCAATTATAGGATCGTTGGCGATGTGGCAAATTTAAATTGCAGTTTAAGTTTAAAATTTAAGGTCCCATGAATCCTGCGAAGTTTTTCTTTTTGCAGTGTTTTTTCCTCTTTCCCAGGAATTCGAAAAGAAGAAATGAAATTAAAATGTTTTTCCTTTTCGCGATATACTGAGGCTGACTACAAAATAAAACTATTTTTTTTCAATCCAGGTGCTTTAAAAATACTCTAAATAATAAATAAAATACAAATAAAAAAATTAATTAAAATAAAAAATAAAATAAAAATAGAGTTTTTTTTTCTTCCGAAAAATTGCAGTACCTTGTCGTGAATGACTGAAAAGCAGGGATAGTAGTTTTTCTAGTATATTCTGTTCAAATAAATATGCCATGGTTGATTTTACTTCTAATTTAACGCATTTTTTTACGCGTTGTCCTATCTAGAATAATAGTTGCGATCTGTTGAGAGAAGGGAAACTGCAGTGGTAAATATTATAAGGGGACCAGTTCTCGCTAAAATCCGTTCTTCTCGCTGTTTGTTGAACTAATGCTCGAAGCCCTGTTGAGCCTTATGTCTTAGTGAATATCAGTCCGTATCGGTCTAGGCGTTTAGGATCTGCAAATAAGTTTTACGTTACAATTTTAAATTATTTTTCCTGAAAATCAATAAAATTTGAGATATATCCAAAGATTACCTTCTTAAGAACCCTAGGAATATCCACAATTCCCATATATGTAATATTCAGAAATCGTTTTAAGAATTCCATATTTTCTTGAAAAGATTTTGAATTTTTGAAAACAAACCATCCGGATACTTGAAATGTTCGCATTTCTTTTGCATTTGTAATTCGATACGGTGACATCAGCTCAGTTTTCAATAGGATCCTAGAGAAATTTCTTGAATAAACAACATCGTATGGATTCATTTTTCCATGTTAGTGTTAGTTTAGGGAATTTCGTAGCGTTTTTCTTCCTGAAATAAAGTCAACAATAACAATGCCGGGAGGCGTTCGTTCGTTTCGTCTCCCGTGGTTAATGAGCGTTTTTTTTTTCGTTCGTGCACAAATAAACTCCGAGTGCTGAACATGCGGTCACGTGCGGATAATTAAAGGACGCCATGGGAATCGTTCCGCGAATGGGATCCATTAAAATTAAATCCCGAGAATTTTGAAAATTCACATCTTATTTTCTCTCTAGCTTTTCTATAAAGATTTTTTTATTATTTATATTATTATTTTATTATTTATATTAGTTTCTATTATTTATATTATTATTTTATTATTGTTTTTATTATTTATATTATTATTCATTGCTATTTATTTTCTGATAAATAGATGGAGATGTTTTTTTCTTCTCAGCTCTGCTCAAATTTCCATATCCATATTCATTTTTCCTTTTTTCCTTTGCTATTTTTCCCCTATATTTCCTTTTCTCGGAGCAATTTTTCTTAGATTTTACTGGTAAACATTTTTCGTCGTTTTTTTTCGCATCCAATGCTCGCTCCATATAAGTATTCATAAGGAGGTATGAGATTTGAATGAGGTGGGGAAATTTCCCATTAAAATATCCAGAAAACTTGTGGAGGTTCTTTTTCTTGATACTCTCAGATCCCGTTCTAAGTTTTAAGAAAAACATTTCTATTAGGTAATATTATATATATTATACTATTTCCTTGTGCAGAGAAATTTTTAGCAGCTCTACCGCAGTAGTAGATCATTAAGCAGATATAAAAAAATATATTATAGAATGGAGCAATTTTTCTTTTCTTTTGATCAGGTTTTTTTTTCTCGCTTTAGGTCCGTATTACGGATGTTATATGTAATTAAGTTCACATTAAGTGATGAGTACACATTGTTTTCCCCGTAACGATTCTTTCCAGCACAATAACAGCACTCCTGATGCCTGTACTGAATTTTGAGACATTTTTGAATTTTTAAAATTTTTGAATGCTTGAATTTTTGATTTTGATTCTGAACGAATTTCTATGTATGAATTTGTTCCATAGAAAAACAGTGTGCATCGAAATGGAATTCATGGATTTAATGGTTGCTTTTTTCTCCTCGAAATCCCATTTTATTACCTCCAGGGAATCATTAAAAAAAATAACGATTCGTGAAAATTTTTCCTGCGAAATCCTAAAAGTTCCCCCCAGGGTACGATTTATGCGTTTTCTTTCGATCAATTTCAATTTTTTTCGTCTCGAAAATCGTCATTCTTCCTCAGAGACATTTTAAAGGTATGCTTCAGATCCCATAAGGGTATTTAGCCGGGAAAAATTCTCATATTTCCGGCAGCCGAGCTCTTTTTTTTCGCGAGAAAACGAATTTTTACCGGAAGTTGATTGGCATGGAACTGACGTTAGATGCACTTTTGCTGACTTTGACTGCTGCAGGCAAACGTTTTGAATGTCGTCAGTTTCAGTTCTCCGGGTGAGCAAAAAAAAATCCATAAATGTCTGAAATGAGCCTCGTCCGTGTCCGTGCAGTGGCTACACTCAGAAAATTGTCGTCAATGAAAATTCCAATTAGTCGGGGTGGGGGGTATTTACGAGTGCCGACGAGAAGGACGACGAATTTCTGGTGGTACTCCGACTTCATTTATTCTCCTCCTCGACTGGACTGGACTGGACTAATCCTCCTTGCATATTTTGCTTTTGGGATGAGGTGGAGCCTATTCAGACATCGCCGCTTACTGACTGACGCAACGATAACGATCTATACGGTAGCTTCGGGATTATCGGAATCCATGACGGATGACGGACGGCTAAAACAGGAAACCTTAGGCCTAAATCCACACAAATGATTCCATTCATCCTGCCTGCTTGCCTTCCTGCACGACGGCAGGTCTTCTTAACATCTTCTTATCTGTGGAGCCGAGAAAATGAGAAAATCCATCGAATACGACGAGAGATTACAGAGCTTTCTCGTGTTTATGTGTCCTCCTCCCCTCTCCAATCCGGAGATTCGTCATCCCGGATCGAAACCGAACAAAGCGAGTTGCCAAGCTACTACAAGCTATATGGCGGTGTGTGTGTGAAAATCGGCCGGCTTCAATTTTCTTTTTCTCTTCGCTTGCCGCTGCCTAATTTTCAGCGAAGTTTCACCGTTACGCAGCCTTAAGGAAACGAGGGAAAAAATTCTGGAAAAACATGTTCGAATGCACATACGAAATATGTCGAAAGAACGGAGAAAATTCGAGAAATTGGCCAGAAATTCATAAATAAATAAATGTTATAGTGTTGAAAATAACCGTTAGAGAGATTTTCTTCTAATAACACAGGGTGAATTTTGTTTATTTTTTCATTTATTGCTATTCTACTGAAATTTTATCATTGAAAATTATTTTAAAAATTTATTTTCAATTAATTTAAGTACATTATTGTTTTATTACTAATTTATTATTATTATTATTATTTTATTGAAGCTGACAATACGTCGTAGAGGACAACTCTTACGTATTTCCTCTTATCTATATCATTTTTGCATCTTTTTTATCTTTTTTATCATCTGTACCGTTTTTTAAAGAATTTTCTATATTTTAATCTTAGAATTTTTTGAAACTAAAACTTTTTTCTCAACTTTAACCTCAAATTTCTTGGATTTACAGAGTAAACGAGTTTCTGTATTTGCATTTTTTCTAAATTTTTCAATCCTTATTTCAATTAGTTGGTTTTTTACATTGTTTCTGAAAGCAATGAATTTTTTCTATATTCCTGGAAGAGGACGTTGCACAAACACTTCATGGTATAAAATTAATATATCGTGCGCGATTAATTCAGAAAAAAAATATTTCCAAATATTTTCAGTCCTAATTTTAGGCGAAGCTACTTTTTATGATTTGCAAATCCATAACACTTGCTAGGAATTGAATGAGAATCAATTAAGTGAGTTAATCGAATTTCTCATCGAAATATATTTTCTGTTATTATTTCAAATATTTTATTTTTTTTATTTTACAAATATTTTCTGTTTTTTTTTTCAAGAAATTATCATCTTTGCGGGGCGGGTGTAACGCAGTCGGTAAGTGGGTTCGACTGCCACTACCTACGGTCGATGGTTCGAAACCGCGCTTGAGCCTACCAATCCGCGCATCCTTTCAGGATTGATAAATTGGTGCCAGACTTGTAACATGCGCGGCGCAAACACACGTCCGTAAACATCAAACAATTCCAAATAAATAAATTGCCGTCGAACACGCGCAGTGCTATCCTGCTGCGGAGAGTCCCGAACGGATAACGCCATGTGGTGCGCATTATCCTTTAATCCACGCAAACGAGGAGAGTAGTTTTTCGGGATTTCAGCAATTTTAATCCGGAATTCTGGGATGTAACCGCATCGGAACACTTTGTTTCCCTTTGCGTTTCTTCGCCGATTAGTCCGATTCCATTAGCGAATAGCGTAATCCTTAAGGGAAATTCAATTGCGGTGTGTTTGGTGGGCGCTCGTTTCTCGAAACATGCAAATTTCTTCTTAGTAATGTAAGTAAACAATGTAACTAATCAAGTAATCAATAATGTTGTAGTCAAGTAATCAATAATGTTATAATATAATTATAATCAAAGTAAACAAAGTTTTCTGGATAATTTTCTGGGTATGATAAATAAATAAATAATTACATAAATCTTGCATACTGTACGCTTTAATTAAAATTCTTTAAAATACTGTATAACAAATAATTTAATTAATTAAATCTTGTAATACTAAAATTTTTTAAAATAGTTACGCATATTTTTTCGAAAAATAATTTGTCATTAAATCTGCATGTATTCGAATTTATTCGGTACGATGTTCAATAAGAAGCATATTTATTGATTTATTGTAAATATCTAGTATTTTATTTTATTGTAAATCTTAGCGCGTTTATACTAGCGCGACATTGACTATGTATAGGGACCTGATATTTTTTTTTGCTTAAAAGAGGCAGCACAGCAATCTTTCAAGAGTATCGGGAAAAATTAATGTTTCTAATTCCTGGTCTGGCTAGAATTTCAGGCAATCGAGGATATTCAAGGATTTCCCCGTTGTTGCTGCTCTCAAAGGGATACATGTGTGGGGCATTTGAATTGCAAGAATGTGTAGATCACTTCCTCTACAAATAATGCATAGGACATCGTATGAATAGTTGTGGGGTCGAGAGAGGCACATGCATTTTTTGCCGAGCGCTTCCGTCTCATCGAGTCGAGAGCGTCGTCTCGGAATCGCTAAACATCCGTATTTGCCGCCGTATCTATCTGAGATCATAGCTCATATTGAGAGAAAAAATATAAGAGTAGGTGCTGATACGAAAACTCTGCCTAAGTAGAGAAGAAGTGACTTTTTTGGGGGGCGTGATGCACCGGTGTATCACGTCCATGCTGACCCACCTGAGCATCACACTGTTTTTCGTTGCGTAGTCGAGCGGTGTATCTTTTTCAGGGTAATCCATCAGTGAATCATATCCAGAGCGAGTCACCCGTGTATCATATCCGGTGTGGCTCACGGGTGCACCACAGCGTCTTCCGTTGCGTGACCCACCGGTGTATCTCATCCACGGTGGCCCACCGGTGTATAATATTCGAGGTTACCAAACGGTGCATCACACGTTTTTCCGTTGCGTGACCACTGGTGTATCTCATCAAGGATGGCCCACCGGTGTATCATATAAAAAAGTGATCCACCGGTGCATCACAGTGTTTTCCATAGCGTAGCCGAGCGGTGTATCTTTTTCAGGGTAATTCATCAGTGAATCATATCCGGAGCGACTCACTGATGTATCATATCCGGTGTGACCCACCGTTCCATCACATTTTTTTCCGTTGGGTGAAAAACCGATGTATTTAATCTAGGGTTGCACACCGCTGGATCATATCCAGGGAGATCCACCGGTGCATCACACTGTTCTCCGTTGCGTGATCCACCGATGCATCTAATTTAGGATGATCCACCGATGTATCTCATCCTAGATGACCCACCGGTGCATCACACTGTTTTTTCCGTAGCGTGATCCACCGATGTATCTCATCCGCAGTGGCCCACCGGTGTGTCATGTCCAGGGTGACTCACCGGCGTATCACGCGGTCATGTAACTTCTTGGGAAAGTGCAACGCATCGTGCCCCCGTTGGATGATCCACCACTGTATCACACAGTCATTAACTGATTAAAATAATACAATTTGAATAATACAATAGTACAATTACAAGAAAATCTTGGTAATTTAGTGCCTGATCATTTTTTTGTAATAGTACTAGTAAGACTGTAATAGTAGTAATAATGTTAGTTGCTTTTACTAATGGACATGGCAGACTTTCTGCAATTTTTCTCAAAAAATTTCTATTTTTAAATTTGTAGCGATTCGATTCCTGGCAAAAATTAAAGAAAAGTGCAACGAATGCTGAATTAAAAATCCCATTAAGAATAAACGTGTCGCCAGACGTGTGCTCACAGCTGCTTTTTTTTCTGCATGCGGGATTTTCTGGATACGATTCCACATCCAGACGGACGAGCTGCACTCGTCGTATATGTGAATTATGCAGAATTCGTCGTAGACTATGGTAGCGTTGACGCAATTAGTGGCCATAGGGAAGCTTCCTTTGTGTCCCGTAGGGATTTCGTTAAGAGCATAATGTTCGGGAAGAGTTCCAAGAACGTTGACGTTCATTGTTAGGATGGGGAAATTTGTATTAGGATAGAGAATAATTGTTTATAAAAATTCGTTTGGCTCTGAAAATTCACCTAGCTTCTAATGCAGACGATTCCGGAGAAGTTTCCAGAAGATACATAAACATTAGATAAAGTCTTAGCGCTAACAGATGGAGTGGGTAAAATTTTAGACTGTCGAGTTTCGAGAAATTTCTACATGTGAATAACGGAAAAACTGGAAAAAGTTCCTGATATTTAAGTGATTTACTTGTAAGAATCTCTGGAAGCGAAATTTAGAGGTTTTTCGGCTAAGAAATTGATTTTTCAATCCGTAAATTGGAGTGGCTGAGCCAAAAGTAAAGTAAGGGGGATTTAAATAACATTATCCGGTGAGGGACTTAGTTATTTTATCGCCTTAACTCTAAATTCTAAATCCAGACAATGCAGAATCAATAGGAGCGTAAAATCATTAAGTTTAAGCTGGGTTAGTCTGGATTTGTTCATTACGAAAGTTACGTTAGGAAAAGAGCGGGAATTTAAAGAAAGTCCCACAGCCTTAGTCTTCAACTAATGGTATTCTATAATATATTAATAAGATACATATGAATCCAAATATTACTTCCAGATCGAGAAAAAATAGTGTGAAAACTTGTTTGAGGACCAGTTTTCGCCTGTTTATGAATAGTCGCGTCAGCGCCACTTTACAACGAAAAAGTAAATAAATAAATAAGTTATTGCAATCGGTAAGAGGTCCACAATAGCCACACGGTCGATGGTTCGAATCCGCCCTGGTGCTCGCCGAGCCTTTCGTCCCTCCGGGGTCGGTAAATAAATTTAAAGAAAAATAAAAAATGTAAATGGACCATAAATTGGTAGCAGACTTATCTGGGAGGATACAACAAATAATAAATAATAAATAGATAAATAAAATAATAGCCAGGTAGCTACTATGAACGAAAAATTCTTCAAAATTCAAAATTCTTCAAAAATTCAAAACAAAGACCAATAATTCTTCGCCTCAGGCAATTGCGTCCGATACCGCGACCGTCCGTCCGTCCGTCCGTCTCGTAACTCGCCTTTCTTTCCATGTATTGATGAAAGCATCCATGCGAAGGAGTAAATATGAGTTCAGCTGTGCGAGAGAGAAACATGTTTGGATATACTTCTAAATCACTCTTTTTTTTCTGGAATATTTTACTAAAGTGCAACATATGTACATATTCTAAGCACACGTGCTATGTTCAGATATTCAGCCTGTGCACTTTTGGCAGGGGATTTTATCAAAAAAAGGAAACTGTCTGGAAAAATGCGGAAAGCACTTTGGAAAATTATATTCAAATCCAGGACCATTTTCTCTGACTCTTTCCATTGCTATTTTGCTTCCAAAGTGAAATCTCTGCAGAAAAAAATAGAGTCTAGGGAAATTTCTAGAAGATTCGATATAATTTTGTTGTTTTTCTTTTGTTTTTTGATTTTAAAGTGATTTTTTTTTATTTTTGTTAATTAAAGTTTTTTTCTTGGATTCTACCCATCTCTGCCAACTGAAAACTCATTTCCAACATAATTAATAATAAGAGACCCATCACATTACATTACGTTAATGTTTAGGTTTTTTTCCTAAATAAAAATTAAGAGAAAAACAATAGAATTGTAAAACAACGGTCAAACGGGCGTAGTTCTTTTTCCGCTCAAGATCCCGGGACCAGTTCTCGCACCACTATTCTATACTCTAACGCTCTCCATCCTGGTGATTAATTTAAACTACTCTGATAAGTTAATAGCATCGAATACTACCATGTATAATTTATTATAATTATTTATAATAATTTTATTGCTATTAAATTATCGATTTATTGATCTCCGTTAGCTTAAGCTTGATGAATATGCGCGCGTTACTTTCACTGTCTACTGTATTATCGCACATTCATGCACCACTTTAGGTGACTGAAATCAATAAATCGATGAATCCTTATGGGACCCGCGCTTCATGGATTACCGTTTCACGGAATCGTCCGGTTAATTTGCTTATTATTAGTTAAGCTATGGGAATTTTTCTGCTTGTTTTTTTTTTTCACGATAGGGTACTGTAGATTGATTTGACTGAGCTGGTAGCTTAATCATCTTAATGCTGAAACATCTGTAGACGCTGGAAATTCCAGGAAAATACAATATTTCCTCAAAAAAAAGTGACAGCTGTTTTGTTCCTGTACGCAATTGCACACACCTGGCATATTTTACAGCAAAATTGCACATGTTTAAAAAAGTGACTTTTTTCGTTGAAAAAAAATAATTCCAGAATATTTCATCAGACGTTCGACTAAAGCGATTCATTAAGGTTAAAATGAGAATTGTGTGCATGTGTGACTGTCTGTAATTGCGGATCATACAACGGAACAGCTGTCAGCAGCTGTATCTAGTTTTTCTTTCTCCATAGAAAATTAGATTACCAGAAAAATTGCTGTATTGAACAGAGGTATGGGTGGATCTGCTGGAAAAATTATGGCTAAAAATGAGAGTAAAGTAATTTTTTTCCATATTTTCACATATTTTCTCTATTTTTTCCCCTTAATCTACCTTTTTCCAGGCCGTAGCAGTTTTATTTTAAGCTTTTCTTCGATTTCCCAAAGTGTTTGAGTTAAAGATTTATACATATCTAAAATAAATTCAAGATTTGTGGACTTCCAGAATGGATTCCTTTATTTTCCTTGGAATAATTTTCCACGACATGAAGAGAAATTCAATTTTATGGCTTGAAATTAATGTTAATGTATAAAAAAAATCTATATTTTTTTCTTAAGAAACTTCGTCACTTCTCGCTAAAAAGTTAATAACCGAACCGTTTAAATAAAATTACCACCACTATTTCCCTCTATTTCTTATCACGAGGAAATAGAAATAGAGAAAAATAAAAGGTTAAATGAATATTAGCACTTCAATAATTTTTTTCGCTCTCTCTCTCGAATGGAAAATAATTACAATTACGATTATTGAAATCCTTCCTCATTCACGTCCTTATTAATTATTCTGAGAAAGAATTAGAGGAAATTTTCATTATATTTTTCATCTATACTATTCTTTTCACATGTTTATTTTTACATATATATATATATATATATATATATATATATATATATATATAATTTTTACACCTCACCACCTACCACCACCACTTGTTTAGTTTTTTTAATTAATAAACAAGTAAACAAGTGTATTGATGTTGAATTTCATACTTTTTTACTGTCGAAGATTTTTTACATATTTGTTTATGCTGTGGATTCATAAATGTGGATGGAAGCGATGACTCATCGCTAAAAATCCAAGCAGTGAGCGATTCGTGGAACTCGTGGAATTCGTTCATTACTGTAGCGGAAAACTTTGTGGCTCTTATTCTCTATTAAAAAAAACCTTAAACTTAAGCTTAAACGTTAAAACTGTGGAACATAATTTTATGCTATTAATAAACAAATAAACAAGTGCTCTAATGTTTGCTATTGAAGGAATTAGAACTCTTCGTAGAGGTTCTGTAATATTTTTTTCCCTAAAAAATTTCCTAAAATAATAATTTAATTTTTTTCCTCTTCTTTTTTTCCTTTTTTCCTGGAAAATTTCCTAAAATAATAATCTCAAAATTTGTTTACTTTTTATTTACCTACCCATTTCTGTTCTATGTATTCTAATCTTGTAATCTTGCGCAGGCAATTAGTTATGTGGGCTTCGTGGATGGCACAGTTTTCACTTCCGTCCTCTTTTTCTGTTGAATTCTGCTTCGATAGGGTTTTTTTTCCCAAACAATTTTTACATTTCACCCATCCCGTTCAACTTCCTTTATTAATAAACAAGTAAACAAAAATTTTGATTTTGTGCTATTGAAGGAATTAGGATTCCTCATAGAACTTCTATGTATTAGGGAAATATGGAAATGTGAAGCAAAAATTTCCGCGAAAAAAAATTGAAATTGAAATTGAAAATTCGTGGAATTTTATGGATTTGGCTTTCGGAAAAACCCATCGAATACGTTTTCCTTGCGAATTTCTTAGGATGAAAACCGATAGTTTGATATATATGGGAAATTGTAGGGAAAAACCGCCACGACCACCATTTTTATCCAGGTTCTAATGGATTTCATCGAGTTTTCATTTTCTAAGCTTGTTTTGCAGAAAAAAAAACTATCCGCATTGTCGACTGCAGATATTTTTTGATTTCGCAGAAAAAACATTTGTAATGGGGTTCGTGCCTAAATGATTGAAGTTGAACACTTAATGAGTCGTGAGTGGTTGGGGGAAATTTTATGGATTTTTCTGGATGATTCCAAAAAGGGACTCGTGGGAAATATCATTTTCTTTCCGCATACAATAGATTTTATCGAGTTTTTTGTTTTTTGAGCTCAGATTTCCATGTTACTAAAACATTATATTCTGTTTTTTTTTCAGTTTTGCAAGAAGGAAAACGTTTGCAATGTGGTATTCGCATCCGTAAGTGCACGATTCAAAATGGAACATTTAAATGGTCATGAGGAAATTTTATGGATTTTTCCGTAAATGTTTCGAAAAAGATTTCCAGCGGGGAAAATTCGCGCAGGAAAAACTCGCGTCGTCGTTTATTTGAGACATTGACGTGTTCGGACGTCATTTGTTATTCCGGATGCTAGCAACTACTTAGATCTGTCCATCCGTATATCAAATCGTGTGTGTATAAGCATGTGTTCGTGTGGAAACGATAATTATCGTAAATTGTGAATCCTTCAAGCAGATTCATGAAATTTTATCGTTGGAAGAAAGAAAAAAAAACGATAAAAAAATAAAAATTTTCGAAAGTGGACCAGGAGCAAAAATAGGGTGGAATTTGCTTCTGTCCTCATCATTTTCTTCTCTATAGGTTTATTTTAACGATGAACCTATCGCTATTATTTGAAAAAAAAAGCATAAAAATTTGTGAAAGTGGACCAGGAGCAAAAATAGAGTGGAATTCGCTCCCAACTTCATCATTTTCTCCTTCCATAAACTTATTTTAACATAAATCTATCGCTATTATTTAAAAAAATAAAAAATAAATAAAAATTTTTGAAAGTGGGACAACTTTTTCTCCATAAACTTATATCAGCATAAATCTACCGCTATCATTTGAAATAAATAAAAAATAATAAAAAATTTTTGAAAGTGGAACAGGAGCGAAAATAGAGTGGAATTCGCTCCCATTTTCATCATTTTCTCCTTCCATAAACTTATTTTAAAAACCAACTGCTATTATTTAGAGAAAAAAAAACTTTGTTTTATAACTTATTTTAACATAAAACTATCGCTATCATTTGAAAAAAAAATATTTAAAAAATTCTTAAAAGTGGAACAGGAGCAAAAATAGAGTGAAATTCTCTTCTATCTTTATCATTTTCTCCTTCCATAACCTTCTTTTAACATAAATCTATCGCTATCATTTTAAAATTTTTAATTCTTCTTCTATGACTTTTTTGTTTTAACATATATATATATATTTTATATATATATATATATATATTATCAGTTTTATTCCCAAATTATTCTTAATTTTTTTACCTTAGTTCATTTTCAGCTGAACTTTTTAGTCGGCGGGTCAGAGCAGAAATCAGTCGAGCTACGCGTATTCATTCATTATTCGTTTATGAGCCTCTTATCCGTATAGTTTCGGAGAATTAATAAAAATGTGCCGCATAAATTTATGCGGCGCATATATTGATGCCGTTTGAAATATTTGCACCATGGGGGCATTAGTTTCTGCCCTGCCTAGTGCACAGAAATACATATTTTTGTGTTGAATACTGTATTATTATCATTAATTTGTTTGTTTATTAATATCACCATTAATTAATTTGTTTATTTATTAATTTATGGAATATTTACAACATGAGGACATTATTTTTTCATTTGCCCAGTGCATAGAAATACATATTTTTGTATTAAATATTGTATCATTATGATTAATTTGTTTATTTGTTTTATTAATTTGTTTATTTATTTTCCTACACATTTATCTATTTGTTTATGCAATATTTACATGGTAGGGATGAGAGACATCCATTCTTGCCCTGCCTAGAACATAGAAATACATATTTAATGTTAAATATTAAGTTAGCATCCTTATTTATTGTTTATTTATTAATTTATGGAATATTTACACCATAGGAACATTAGTTTTCACCAGCCCAACAAATAAAATAATAAATAATAAAAAAAAATAAATAGAAATACATATTTTATGTTAAATATTATATTATTGTCGCAAATCAGTTATTTATCTATTTATCTATTCATTTGTTTATTTATTTTTCATACAATATTCACAACATAGGGTTTGAGGGACATTAATTTTTGCACTGCCTAAAAGAGAAATATATATTTTCTTACTAAATATTGTCATAAAATCTTCATTATCAATATTTTCACATTATTATCATAAATTAGTTTATTTGGTTACTTATTTATTTATTTATTTGTTTATTTACTTATTTATTCTTTCAGAAGTGTAAAACTTTGACCTTTCTTCAATCCTGGCATAATGATTGATTTGCAACTTGTCGATTATTAATGTGAAGCAAGAGCGAAAATTGTAAAACTCCTTATTTACGTATTCATTATTTATTTATTTATTTATTTATTTATTTATTTATTTATTTATTTATTTATATACACGATGCGCCAAAGAAAGAGGGGAAAGAAACCAGACTTGTTCGGAGTCAGAAGATTTTTGAAAAAAAAACTATATATTTATCTATACTTTATACATACACATTTATCTATACTTTTATAAAAATTAAGACTAAAATTTTAAATTAGATTAAAATTCCCCCAAAAATTAATCATGGTCATAAATTCAACAAAGCAGCTATACATTTTTAAAACAATATAATTTGCACCGCTGGTGCTCGCGAACTATCGGTTTAAGCATTAAATGTAAACACATAAATAAATGTCAGCACGGAATCATCGCTGGAATGGTGTAGAGTTATGGGCGCTCGTTCTGGGGATAGCAGATGATAACCCCCCGTTAGAGCCGTTTTTCCCCCCGCATCTCGTTCCCATTCGTTTTGGTCGTAATTGCAGACAATTTATGAGAATGACGGTGGAATAGCGTGACGAGCAGCGTTTTCCAGGAGCGACTGGGTGAGGGGGGTTTTGAAGCAGCCGATGTGATCATCGATCGTCTGAATCCTGAACTCGGATCGGAATGCGAACGAACGAACGACTCATCACGATCCTCTCTCTACTTTCTCCTTCAGGGAGGTATCCGTGAAAATTTCTGAGTGCGACACGCATGGAATATGGTTGAATGTACTGAAGCAGTAACATGGACATCCAGGAAAGAGAAAAAAGAGAGAAAGAAGAGAAAGAAAGAAAACCCGCCCATGTCGTCGTCGCCGCCAACTTGTCATTTACATCCGGTTTTTTTGGTGAAAATTTCATTAGGAAACTCGCAAATTATGCGGTCGAACAGGGAATAAACTTACACGGAAAAGAAACACAGATTCCGCGAACGGAAACAAATCTCATTTGCAATTCTTCCCGGGGAAATTTCTTCTGTTATATTTCAAAAAAATTCTTTTCTTCTATGTTTTGACAACATTATTAGAAATTTTGAAAATTTCAAACTTTCCAAATTTCAACCAACAAAAAGCAATGGCAAAAAGATGACAATAATACCTAGAATAAAAAAAATAGAATAAAATAAGATGAATTTGTAAACAAATGATAGTAGTAATAAATAGGTATAATAGGTGCGATAATGAATAATGATTAAATTGATAATAATAACAGAATAATAAATAAATAAATAAATAATGATAATAAACAGGCGGGTGTGGCGCAGTCGGTTAGAGGTCTGTCTTTGTAGCCGCAGGGTCGAGGGTTCGAAACCTCCCCAGTGCCCAAGAACACTTTCATCCCTCCGGTGTCGATAAACTGGTGCGCCATGCGACTTTACTTTTGATTTTTCTAAAATATATTTCTTAATATGATACTATATAAGAATAGTAGTATAGGAGATTATTTTTATTGCATTATTAATTATTTCTCATATTATATGATCTGATTATTACTACTGTTTGATTACTATTGATTGAGTGAGGATAAAATTAAACTGGAGATAAAAGTGATTGAAAATACATCTACAAAAAAATGGTAAAGAAGTAATTGTTAAATGGTTGGTAAGGTTTTTTGAAGTAATTGATTTTTTCTAGTTTTCCACAACTTCATGGAAATTTCTAGGATTTACTTTTTTGCATTACATTACTTATAGCTTGCAGAATAGTGCAAAAATGTATTTTGCACTCAATTCTCAGGATACATTCGATTGCAAATGGGCGGAAAAAAACTAGTTTGCAACGGATTTCCTGCAATTGTGAATATGCTGTGAAAATTTTCTTTTTAATATTTTCCGGAATACGGGAAAAGGAAGCTCTTTAGCTCTATCCGTTTTTTTGCACATTTTCACAGAAAATTAGAATAAAATTTTCCATGAAACCACGAGAAATTTAGAACTCTTTAAAAAAGATCTCCTCCAGTAGCTTTCGTTGTAATTTGCAGATTTATTTTTGATCAAATGATTTTGCTTTCACAGGTTATTAATTATTAATTTATTTATGTTATATTCGACATATTTAATATTTTTTAATTGAAATAAAGCAAAAAATTACGAAATCTAACAACACTGATTTGCAAAAACCTACTGTATTCCCTATATTTCTAGGGTGCATCTAAAAATTCCTAGCAAAAAAAAAGAGAACGAAAATCCTCATCCCTGGTAATTACTTAACGGTAAAATTTAAATTCTCACGCATAAATTTTTCATTTAAAATTCTCTTCCGATTTTATGTGATGTTAGATTACTTTTTGAATCTTTTTCCATTCTTTTACACATAAAACAATGGAAAAAAGCAGAATTGTTACTGGATGCAGAAATTTCGTTAAGTTCTCTTCATTTGCTCTTCACTCTTGAATGGAAATTAAAAGTGAGTTGATCGGAAATTGGCGTTGGAACACGTATGGGGAACAATCAGCCGAGAGGGATTCGCATTTAAGGCGGAAACAGTTCTAGAAGATCAACCGGACTTATTCCAGGGAATTTCAGAAAAATCCGGGGAAAAAAAGGGAAAAAAGGGAAGAAAAAGAAAAAAATAAACGAAAAGAACCTATAGATGCTTATTTAACTCATCATCTTGCATTAAAAATACATAAAGGAGTAAGGTGTTCCACCATGTCCGTAATTGCAGACAAATTTTGATTAGATTAATTTCAATTAACGAGCTCATTTTAATGTAATTTTTCTTTGACGAGAAATTATTCCGGAAAATTAGAAAACGAAAAAATCTATAGGTGACAATTTCCCACATTGAAAACATCATCTTACATTTAAAATATCTACAAGGAGTATGGTGGACGAACGTGTCCGTAATTGCAGACAAATTAAGATGCTCATCTTTAGGTCATTGTTCTTTGAAAGAGAATTATTCCAACGAATAATTCAACCGACAAAAAGCCTATATGTAGGTGACAGTTTTGCTTGACATCTTATGTCAAAAAAATCTATATAAGGAGTATGGTGGTCTGGCATGTCCGCAATTGCAGACAAATTCAGAAGCTCATCTTAAGACCAATTTTTTTCGAAAGGGAATTATTCAAGCGAACATTAAAACGAAAAAAAAAACCCAAAAGGTGACAGTTTCGCTTATGGATCTTACATTAAAAATACATAGTGAGTATGGTAAATCCGTATGTCCGTAATTGCAGACGAATCTAGAAGCTCAGATCCTAGAATCGTTTTTGGAATAGAATTATTTCAACCGATAATTCAACCAAAAAACCTAAAGGTGGCAGTTTTTCTTCCCACCTTACATTAAAAATACATAAGGGGTATGGTAAATCCGAGTGTACGTAATTGCAGACGAATCTAGAAGCTCAGATCCTAGAATCGTTTTTGGAATAGAATTATTTCAACCGATAATTCAACCAAAAAAAACATAAAGGTGGCAATTTTTCTTCCCACCTTACATTAAAAATACAGAAGGGGTATGGTAAATCCGAATGTCCGTAATTGCAGACGAATTCAGAAGCTAAAATTCTAAGATAGTTTTCCTTTAAAAGACCATTTTATTTCACCGACGGATCTACTTTAACAGGAAGCGATGAAAATCCTCCAGTATTCACGAGGTCACCTGACTCCCATTAATATACGATGAGGCTGGTTGGATTGCTGGAATCCGGAGCAAAGTTCATCCGACTACGTATCGCGTTTCTCTGCGTCTCCACCCCAAGCGCATTATTTACGACACTCTCTCATCGCTCTATTTGGGAAGACCCGATGTTCATTAGGCTATTTGTTGGTTGGACGTACACATTCACGATCAACTCCCGGACCGACTTCCTCGGACGAATCCGCACAGAGAGGATTTTTTTCTTTCGTAACGGAGTTGCGGAGTGCGAAAGGGAGCTGTGGCCGCTGCTGCTGCTGCTGCTCATTATCCATGCAGGACCACCATGCACCACGTATAAAAGTGTGCCAGAAGACACGGAACCGGAAGGAGGAGTCTCTATCCTCGATGCAACGATGATACGTATTTTATCGGAATGAGAATGTGTTATGCAGAAGCGCTGAGGGGAGATTAGTGTGATTTCCGGCACAGAACTCGTTTCCCCTCATCTCGGCCCTCCATTTCCGGAAGATAGATAGTGCATTTCGTTTACTCATAGGTGCAGCACGGCTAATGTATAAAATCCTGGTAAAGCATCCAGAAGGGATTCGATGGCTCAGGAGTTTTAGTGCTCTAATCGCAAGGGGGAGGGGGTGGGGAAGGCTGACGGTAATCCCTGAACGAGGAAAATATGGTGAAAATTGAAAAAAATGGTGAAAGAAAACACAATATGATAATATATAATTACATGCATATTTATATTATACATATTTTCGATAATAACACAACAAAAACAAATTTTCAAAAAAAACACTGTATTATTTCGCTGTGCGTTTTTTTTTGTAATGTAAATTTAATTGTAATTTTTTCTTTGCTGCTAATAGTATTTCTGTTTTTATTTCAACTTCTTCGATGCTTTTGCAGAACAGAAAAGAATTTCCGTATTTCTTATATTTTCTACATTTGTATTATTAAATTTTTTCTTATTTGTATTTTTCCCATTATTTCTTGTTTTTCTATTCTAAGGGGGATTATATATTTTACAAATGTAGGCCAAAAAGTTAGATCCAAGTGGATTTTTTTCTTCAAAATTTGCTCCTGATTAGCTCAAACGATTTCGGGTGTTACCTATTTGTGTATTCTTCCAAAAAAAAAAATCACAAGAAAAAAATTCTGGATTCCAACCTTGAGATTTCTGGAATCTTCGTATTAATAATCATCCATTTGACTAAAATAGTCCACATACAGTAAAAATGTTCTCTATCCAACGAAAAAAAGTGCACCAAAATTGAAAATGATGGGAAAAGAGAAAAAAAGAAAAAAAGAAAAAGAGTTAAAAAAAAGTACTTGATATTGATACCATTACATTTAGTAGTGTTCCAAGAAAGTAACGGAGATAAAAGGTGAAAGAAATTTGACAAGAAAAAAAAAGAAGCAAGGAAAAAGAAGTAGCAAAAGTGAAGACAGAAAAAATGAACTAGAAGCTTCTTTTTTTAAATCAGTAGATATCAGATAGGGAGATTAGTATACTCAGTTCTCGCTTAAATATTTTTTATTTTATACCAAATTACCCTTTATCTCAAATCTCCTTATTTAGTATTTGTTTTTAAATAGCTTTATTAATAATGGTTACTAAACGAGAGAACTTCTTTATAAAATAATTTTATAATTACGATCTTATCATCGATAAATAATAATTTTTTAAATTTTCAAACAGTTTTTCTCTTTTTTTGAAATTTAACACTGGTAAGATGCTAACGTCTGACATTTCCCCTAATTAAATCCACTTTTCATGCGTAGCTCATTTTCTGTGATAAAAAAAATTGAGAAGAAAAAGAAAAGAAGTAGAAAAATGGATATAAAAGGTAAACAAATTGAAATGAATAGTAAAATTTATTAGCTTAGTAACTTTTTGAATTTTCATATTTTTGTTTACTCTGCTTTCACTCACTCTTCCTCTAATGCTGCTCCAATAGCACATAAATTATTTCGATGGGATTTTTGCAACGAAAAAATATATTTGCGAAAATATATGCAATAAAAAATATTAATAAAATAAATATTTCCAACAAAAAATATAGAAACTCTATTTCCTAGCAGCATCTAAATGGATGCAGCGCAATTTCTTCCGACGCTTTTCTTTCGATCGCAAGTTCAAATTCCGCTGACGCATTCGAAAAGTAAAAAATGTCTGGCTTATATTGTTTCAGGATGCTTTATTAACGATCTGGAAGAGAATGTCACTTTTTTCTTTTTTTCTCCTTTTCTCTGGTAGAAGAACACGTAGGAAAATTTCGACTCTCCCGTATTAATATTATCCACGGAGGCAATTGCGCGATTGACGTATGTACCTATTTTAGACCCAAATAACAGAAGGTAGGAACGGAATGAACGGTAATTTTCTCTTCAGGACCACCTTAGTGGTCTATATTTCTTTAAAAAGTGTTGGCGAAGGCTCCACGAGCTTACAGTTTTTGAGAAAAAAAATAATTTGAGACACCATAGAAAATGTCGAAGATTCGTTTAAATACAGAGAAACTGTAAATGCTAACTTTTATGGAATTTTCTTTTTAGTAATTGTTAGAGATAAAGAAAAATTGGAAATGGAAGCTGATCCGGAAGAAATTTATTCACTCCGAGAGCTAAAAGAAATCCAACTCGCTCGCGCTCCAACAATAATCCGAAGGAAAATTCTGATTGCTTTCATACAACCAGATTTTTCTATCGAATTGTTAAGAAGATTATCAAGAATGAAAAAATTAATAAAATAATAAAATAATAGGTAGTAAATAAATTAATAATAGCAATAAATAAATGATAAGAAGTCATTTTATTTTAGTTTGAATGTTCTCTGGCGTAATAAGTTGCATCGTTGGGAAGACTCGACCACATAGGACTGTTCCACAGTCTGAGAAAAAAAAACAGTCTGAAAGTTTCTAAGCTCATGGTCGTAGTTTCATAAATCCGTAGATTTTCTGAATAAACAGGTCTTTGAAGGAAATTTCTCTGAGGAGAGAATCCAGAACTAAAGCTGAAATTAGAGAAGCCGACGATTCAGCTCTAAGAGCAGAATACTTTTTCTGGATTTTCCTCCTAATCTTTTAAACGGAATCCTATTTTTCTAGTCGGATCGGATGTCGTTTGATGGAACGTGGTGTTCTTTTTGTGGTTGGTAATCAGAGCTCTTATTTTGTGTTGGCACGATGGAAACATCGAATTTTATTCGACTAAACAATGGTTACGGGGTACATGGGTTAACTGGTAAAATATTTAACGAACCTGATTAACTGAGTAAATAAATTTCGAATTTATTATATTTATAAATTTATAATTTATAAATTCGATAAAGAAAATAAACAAGCTTGCCACCAATTAAAGTGTTTTGTGTTGAAATTGAAAGGAAGAAGTGCTTGAGGGAAGGAAGAGAATAGGAATGGGGTTATTTTTTTTTACCATGAATAAAGAATTCACCATGAATATCATGCCTGTCACAAATAAATCCGCTTGGGACCCGCGCCACCACGTTCACTTCAATTCGGAATCGTTTGAGATTTACGAACGTGTAACTGGCCCACACAATGAGTTCCGGAACCTAGCCGATGTGTCATAAAATACATATAATAATATATAATACATATAATATAATAGAAAATAAAAATTTTCTTGAATTCCCGGGGCTGGTCGTCGGTGCCAAGTCGGTCGGTTTTTATCCACCCAGACAAGTCTGGTACCGGTTTTTCGACCTCGGAAGGATGAAAGACTTGGTGAGCACTGCGGCGATTTCGAACCATCGATCGATCGTACAGCCACAGCCGGACCTCTTACCGACAGCGCTAAACCTGCCCAATACCATTGATATGATCGTGAAAACGCTAAAAGTGCTAGTGATCAATGATTGGCAGAAATGGTATATTTTTCTTCTACTTATACCTGTCTTTTTATTTGTCTTTTTCAAATCTGTATCCATAACTAATTTCCTTGATTTATTAAAATTCCTTTTTTATCATTCGTAAAAAGGAACAAGATTTTCCCAGGAACATGAATCAAAAAATATTTACGTTTAACTGCGACGCGCGCGGCATTGCACTAGAGCAGATATCGGATGGAGAATGTGTTCCTTGTAGACATGTGTGAGTTGCTGCGGATGCGTCGCGGTTGCGTGAGTAAAAATAAGCGCTGGTTATTGTGAATTTTCGAAAGGGTTATGTAGATACCTTTGAAAAAACTATGGAATCTTTGTTTTTTCTTCCCTGGAAAAGCATCAAAATTTCGAACGAATAATTGAAAATCTTCACAATCTTCAATTATTTTATGGAAACCATAACCACGTTATGGAACTAAGTGCATGGTGAGTATTCTTCTCGAATAATTTTTTTTTCATTGAAGTTTGAAATCATGTGACACTCATTTTTTCACAGCCAATTTGTCATTTTTTTTTTGTTTTTTTTTCCTTCTTGCAAAGGACCAGAGGACGTAATGCATCATGTCCAAATAATGAATAAATGACAGTCGGTTGGAAACACAGGGTGTTCGTGCTTGATTTTTCCGTACGGGACCGAAAAAATACATTGCCATTAGGACAAAATCGTAATAATCCTCGCAACGGTGATGCGAGGGAGGGAGGGAGGATCCTCCTCACAAAAAAATCCTCGCTGATCTTCGAAATAATCGCCTGGCGGCCCCGCTAGAAATAACATGTTTTCACAGTAAGCACGAGAATAATTCCGATGATGTTATTTAATTGAAGATTTTCGTTTTTTGGTCACATATGGGTGTAACTTCTAAAAGAATGTTTTTCTCTCATAATCAACGCTTCAAAATAGCGTTTAATGAAACATTAGGGAAGCGAATGTCGAATGAATCGAATAGTCGACTATTCGAAACGAGTTTAAAGTTCAATTGTATCGTGCTCCAGTACTTCTGAAAGCGTACCAACCATATTGGCGAGAAAAATTTGAATAACCGTTAAATACATCGAATAGAATCGAATGAAGTCGAATTTTCGAATGAATCGAATGGTAGAGCATTCAAAATATTGATCTGACATGAAGCCCTATAAAATATTTCCTGCAAAAGAAAAACCGCGTTTGCAGTGGATTTGCCGATTTTTTTTGTGAAGACAACTTTTCATTTGAAAAAAAAATCCAACGTCTTTGGTCAAAATAATTTTTCTTCATTTATTTATTCATTAAAATGTAATTCTTTTTCCGTTTATTTAGATTTTATTTGCTCTTCAAAAGCTATTACCGTATTTAAAATAAAAATTGTTGTTCTAAAATAAAATTTTCGCATTACATCACAGTTTGAGCTATTAAAATCCATGAAATATATTTGAAATAACTAAATGAGTAAAATGAAAAAATGAATAAAATAAAATAAGTAAAAATAATAGTAAAATACAAGTAAAATGAAATAAAAGGATTTGTAAAATCTGATAATAGAACGAAATAAAAGTGGGGGAAAATCAATGCAGTGACTTGCTGAAGTAAAAATTTGCGCGAAAAGTCGGCTTAAACATCAATTCGATCCATCAACATTTCCTCAAAAGTGCTGAAAATCCAGAAATTCTGCGATTTTCACGAGAAATCCACGCGGAAGGGCGCGATTTCCCTTTGCAAGTTCTTTCCTGCCGCACAATCCATCGTTCCGTCGTCGGGTAAACAAAAGCGCTGCCGGAAGTTGTCGTTATTTTTTTTTTCTTTTCGTTTAACGCTCATATTCACATACAATTTGTTTTCGACTTATTATTACAAAACAAAACTCCCCCCCCCTCCCCCACGTGTTTCAATAGTTTGATGTTTGTTGTTGAGTCATAATAATAATAATAATAATAATGAGGAGGGATCTCCATGGAAATCACAGGTGCGCCCCTACATCTACACACAATATCTTTTGTTCGATTCTAGTATAACGTTCTAGAGCGTCATAAATAGATGAACGACTGGAAATAGAACGCTGCAAGTTAAAATCTGAATGAGGGTAGGAATTATAGAAACAGAAAAGAAAAAAGAAACGAAAAAAAGAGAAGAAAAGTGACGGAAAAGTTGTAGGCACAGAAAAGTTCCCAATTTTTTTCTTCGCTGGATTTCGTGGTCGATCGCCATGGATCATTTTTCAAAGCATAATTTAATACGAGAAAAAAAAAACTGGTTGTATTTTTCTCTACAGGTTTTTTTTCTGCGAAAGAAAAAAGTGCTTTTCTTCTTGAAACAGCCATAGAATTCTTTATGGCTGTTTTAAGAAGAAAATCACTTTTTTTGAAATTTAGCTAATGAAAACGTTAACATATTTGTGAATAATGCAGTTAATTTTGGATTGAATTAAGGTGTAGTCGATCCATATTCGATGGCATTCAAAAAATGCGTTTTCACTCATTTAGTCATGTGTATGGATTCCAGAGACAGATAGAAGATTCCAAAATAATGGATTCAGAAAAACAGATAAAAATTAAAAATTTGACTTAATTGTTTCAATTTTTAATTATTTTTAATTATTTTAATCAATTAATTAATTTTAAAAAATTTTAAAAAATTTTGGTCCTAATTTTAAATTTAATTTTAAAATCCCAATTTTTGCAGTGCTTTTTTCCTAAGCGTGATAGGTACATATCTGGGCACGGAGGCGTTGTCGTTACGCATGACGGACGGAAACGGATTTAATGGTGCTCGCTTCCAGAGGTAGTCGCTTTCAAAAAAAAAAGACAAGCGTAGAAATTAACGTCTTCAATCAATTTTTTCCCCAATGAAAAAGTAGTTCCTAGTAAAATTAAAAGCACGACTACATCGCTCGTATGTTGGCGAGGAATCTTCTTGAAAAGATCCGAAAAATTAAGAGAACTTTTTGGATACGAATGAGATTACCGAGAAACTTGAAAATAAAAAAAAACTCAAAGTCACTGGCGTATCAATCCACTTGGGATGCGCCAACGCGTTTCACTGGAATTCTTAATCGTTGAGGTTCTGGAACGCGTGTCAGAAAATACAATGACTTGAAAATACCGTACCGCAATTATTTAATTATTTATTTATGTACTATCGTTATATCACAGGATGTTAAACGTTACGGAAAATTCTTTCTGAGATTTCATGACTCTGAATGAGAAATTTGAGCTCTTCTAGAATTTCACTCACTTTTAAATTCTGGATAATCTCTTCACTCTCCAGGGAAATTCTGAGATGAGTTTCTCTCACCGATAAGCACAGATTTTTCTTAATCAATAGTTGGAAAATTCCCAAAAATTCTTGAAACCTCTCTGATGACTGGGGTTTTGTGAAAACTTCCTTATTATAATTTTTTTCCTCTTCATTGACATTCAGCTTTTGGCACAAGTTCAAAATTTTATTAGGAAGCTATCGATGAAATTTTTATTCAAAATTTATTGGGATCAGATTCGGAGCAAATAAACGTACAGTAAAACAAAAATTTTTCATGATTTTTATCTTCTTCAGCGCAGCAGAACGATAACGACAGTTGAAAAAAGAAATTCTTCAATTTTTTTCTTCTTAATTATTGATTTTTTCGCCGCGCTTTGTTTATCACACAACTCAGCGGTGTCGGGGAATTCCTAGCCGGATTAGCGGCAGTGTATCGATGGGCGCACATACTGTAGTTGGTAACTTTGACAACTGCAACGTTAAAAACCCATTTGAAAAGGAAAGGATTATGGATGTGGAACGGAAATCCGAAGATTTTCCTCTTGGAAATGATCATTTAAGCCGATGTAAATATTATCTGAGCTCAGATTTCTTTTCTGGTTATGATCAAGAATCTGAGGGAGTTGAATTTGCTTGAAGGTAAGGTTTGTTGCGAGGAAATCTTCACGAAAAAATTTTTCCTTACTTCAACAACCTCTGTAACCTCTGTAATACTCTCATAAAAAATATTCCAAGAGGATTCAGCATTCCAGAAAAAGAATTATGGTTAATTTGTGAAATTTGTGCACTGCGCTACTTCCGCTACAAGAATATGATCTGCTCATGATGACTATTCAGTGATAATACTTTTTTATAGTAGCATAGCAGTTTTTTTTTTCGGGACAAATTTCTAAATTTCTTCAACTTTCTTCCAGAAAAGTTTTTTTGGAAAAATATCGAAAAAATTTGAGAGCAAAGGATGTTATTTAACGCTAGTTAAGGTATGTGAAGGATATTTGAAGGATGGCCAAAATCCTGAAAAAAGGGCAAATTGTTTTTTTTTTCACTGAACGTCAATAAATTTTAGTGTACGTACGTCATGAAATTGAATTTTTCTACAACATAATGTAATATTTGTAGGAAATAACACAATATACACATAATAATGCAATTAATAATAGTAGTTTTGTATTTTCCAGCCCAAAATGTAGTTTAAAATGTAGGCACCGGTACCTCAAACGGGATTGAAACTTCATTTTTCTGAAAAAAAAATTCCTTTGGATTTTTAAGTAAACCTTGCTATCCTGGGTTTTTATCTTTGGGTTTTTTTTTCAATTTCTAATAAAACGTTTTGTGCTTAGCATGTCGTGCACCTTAGAGTCGTTCATATCTCCGGAAAAAAGTCATAGGATACGAAAGAAGAGATCCTAGTGGCCATTCCTGAGCTCTTTTTCTCCTAGTTAAAAATAAGGCATCGAAGCACCCTGATTTTAGTGCAGAAAAATTCAGAAAAAAAAAATTATTTTAGTTTGTTTCACTATTATGTGTAATATAACACCATTATTATATTTTTATTTTTATATTTTTAGTTTTATTTCAAGTTCCTACTCTCTTGTAGTATATTTACCTTTTTGGTGGAACTTAGAGTGATTTTTACTAGGTACACTATTACCATTTTGCTCTGTTTGAAATAGTACACATTGCCGTATATAAAATAATTTTTAAAAAATAACCATTCCTATCCAGTAATTTATACATTCATTAAATTAAAAAATAAATAAATAATTAATAATAATAAGTAATAATATAAATAAGTAATTTATACATTACATTCATTCATTAATAAATTTTTCACGTAGTACAAAGTGTGTAAATTCCCCACAATCCTGTAACTTTCCAAAAATTCTTTGGTGACCGAGCGAAAACTGGTACCCGCTAAAGGTTCTGTTTAGTCATAGAGCATTGTCTTCTTCATTTAGCCATTTTTCGTTCCTCATAAGAAGTGTTTCGGTATTCTAGTGATCATAATCGATCATCTGTTATGATCGATGCTGAAGAAGACGTCTGAACACTTTCAAAAACTCTGGAAGCAGAGAAATCACAGGACTAAAATGTTTTGGGGACCAGTTCTCGCCCAGCATTTTAGAATGACGTTTGGGCAGACATCGAGAGCGTATCAGATATTCCAGAAAAACTAACGTTTCTTGATCTCTTGGGTTTTTTTTCGGTTTCATTTTATGAGCTGCCGAGAAAAAATCCCTAGAATATATTGTTTTACTAAAGATTTTTTAAAAATTAATCTCCGGATTGAGCTTTTTCATGCGAGAACTATTTGATCATCTCGAAAATATATTAATAAATAAAAACAAATATTAATAACAGATTTACATTGTTGTAGTTAGTCAATGGTCAGCGATAACAGAGGAAAGATCGCTTAATACCATGATATGACCACTTTGCAAACTCTAGAGTTAATTTCGATGCTCATGTGACATGGTTACGGTATCCGACCAAACCTACTATAAATCGTGGTAGTCGTGGTTCTTTTTGGAATTTTGCGCACCGATTTCATTCAATTTCGCGCATTTATTTCCATTTACCTGAAGAGATAATAAAACCTACTACCATTAATGATGAGAAAAGCCCGTTCCTCTTGGGACCCGTATTTTTTTCTCGAGTGAAATTGAGGATTTTCAAGCGAACAATTAAGTTTCCTAGTCATATCTGTTTTTTTTCCGGTCTCTTCAAATTGACGGCTTATTCGATGACTGCAAGGAGTAATTAAGGATGAAATGGATGGCGCATATCCTATAATTTTCTCGTTATTTGCGGTTTTTTTTAGAAAAAATCCCAGACAGCTTTTTTCCTATCGCTTCTAAACTCTATGGATCACTTAGCATTACGGTCACGACTAGTTTTACGGTATCCGTTAGCATACGGTAAATTTCCTAACCTACCTTTAGTTTTTTGGATGATTAACGTTGGTAAAATTTCCAAGTTTTCAATCCGAACAGAGTTTGGTGCGTTTTTGACCAGCAGAAAATTTTTAGACCTTTTGGATTTTTTCTGCCCAAGTCAAATGCAATTTTTCTCTCTTTTCTAAAACATTTTTTGAACTATTAGGAGAATTAAATTTAGAAAAATTGAAAAAATTGCTTTATTTTCAAAACACAATTTTTATTGTTTTGATCAATTTCAATTTCAAGCAGTACTTGAAAAGATTTACTTTGGGACCTTTTCTTCCTACATTGCAACTACAGTGGGACCCACCTATGGGACTCTCATTGTTATTATTTTGTTGAAGAGACTGTTGCTCAGCGGCTCGAACAGGTTTTCTATGAAGGATGAAAATTTCCTCGTACATAAATTCTTCTCATATTGCCCAGTTAGGAATAAATCCAGAAATTTTCCGGCAGAGCATTTGAATTTGACGTCATGCTCCTCTCGAGTATCGGAAATATGTCTCTAAGCTTTGCTACGCTTGTTGTGCAATTGCAGACATTGCACCTACCGTGTGTAATTATTCTAGGAATTCCATCAAAATCACTCTTCTGGTTAGTTAAACACTGAAAGTACATTGTCTCCATGTTTAGACGTTGTTAATGTGTGTTTGACGTGTAATTGCACAACATCTGCTGGTACGACAGAAAATGAATATGATTACCGTATCCATGATTTTGTATGCAACAACGCACAAATGCAGATATTGTGCAATCATGCATGGAATCCTTCTCGAATTGCTGCAGTGGATAAAATTCGATACTTCCACATTCACACGTTACTGATTTCCCTGTTGGACCAGTCTCCTGGGTGGAAAGTAGAGTGTAAATAAATTATCATGATAAATTTTTACCGCAAATGGGAATTTTATTCGTATTTAAGGTAAAAGGTCCCGTGGTTCATCGAAAAACCAATTTTGCGTTGATTTATTTGAATTGCGGTGTTTCTCATTTTCTTCTCAGGACCATAGCTATCATTACTTATTGCTAGTATAAAAATAGAACGCGGTTATGCCTTTTATTTCCTTTTTTATTCCCTTGGAACGTTTTTTCTTCTCTAGAAATTTCTTTAACGTAGATTTTGTCAACTTCCTGCTTTTTGTCAAGTTTCAAGTTCTCCTGAAAAATTCTGCAACAGTCGTCCAGCAGCTTCGTTGCTTTTTCCTGTGCTAGGATTCTTTTTATGTTTTCAAGGTTTCATTCTGCATAAATATAAACAAACTAATTAAATAAATAAATAAAAATGGAAAAAAACTTCTCCTACTATCTTTGCTGAGGAAAAAACGCAGGGAAGATTAATGATTCTTGTCTCTAAAGGTGGTTTCAAATCCTTTTGGGATTTATTTCTGGATTTTAAGCCATAAAGGAAATTTTTAATCTTACCAACATCTCCAAAACAAAAAGCTGGGAAAATTAGTCTTTCCTCTCTCTAAAAGTGGTGTCAAATCCTTCCGGAAATTATTTCTGGATTTAAGCCATAAAGGAAATTTTTAATCTTACCAACATCTCCAGGGTAAAAAGCTGGAAAAATTAACCTTTCCTGTCTCTAAAGGTGGTTTCAAATCCTTCTGCGATTTATTTCTGGATTTTAAGCCATAACGGAAACTTTTTATCTCACCAATAACTCCCGAAAGAAGGAAGAAAAAGAAGAAATGCTTAGCATCATTCACCGCTATTCCAGAATTCATGTAAAGACCTCTTTGCGCTGCCGATGAATTAATAACATCCAGGAAGTTGGCCGCTTTTGTGTGATATCCCGTTCACATGCAATGTCACTCAAATCCATCCATCCACATCGGTTCTCCTATCCCTGAGGATTTTCTGACCTCTCCTTTTTTCCCCAGCAGAACAAACATTTATACGCTTCTAACGGCTACATATAACGTGCTAACGTCCTCGAATCCCTAATGACATCAACATCTACGAGTCCTCTCTTCCTGAAATCTTAGGATTGTGAACTGTATTTTTTTTGGTTTTTCCTTCGAGGTACCAATGAGATTTTAGTGGAATTTTATTAGTGACTCGAACTGACGTTTCGAGTTGACCTCGTCTTTCTCAAATCCCAGTCCCATCGACTCCTAGGGCTGCTGAACCACCACTGCTTCCAAGGCGGGTCTTTCCATTGTAATCCGAAGTCAAAAGTAAAAAGGATAAAGGATAAAGTCACTGGCGTATCAATCCGCTTGGGACCCGCGCTACCACATTCACTTCAATTCAGAATCGTTTGAGGTTTACGAACGTGTAACTGACCTATACAATGACTTGCGGGGGTCAGCCGATGATCAAGTCAGTGTTTTTATCCTCCCAGACAAGTCTGGTACCAATTTCTCTACCCCGGAGGGATGAAAGGCTCGGTGGGCACTAGGGCGGATTCGAACCCTCGACCGTGTGGCTACAACGGACCTCTAACCGACTGCGCCACACCCGCCCATGAAGTCAAAAGTACAGTATGATATATCACTTTTGTATCATTTATTATATCTTTTTGTATCTTTTATATCATGATATATCACTTTTGCATTTTTCTCAAGGAAAAATCAATTACTGTAGAGCAATCAATAAAATAATTCTTGAATATTCCGAATAATGATTGACAACAAGACGTTTTCTTTTCAACTGTATCTATTTTCGTTTCTTCTAACTTTTTATTGGGCTAAAATCAATAATCGTTGAGCAGTCAATGAAATAATTGTTGATTATTCTGAATAATAATTGAAAACAAGACGACTTTTCTTTTCAACAGTATGTACATATTTTCGTTCCTTCTAATCTTTTATCAGATCCTGTGGGTCCCTGTGGAGGATCCAGAACGATGAGGATTTGTTAGAACGATGTAGAATAACAAATGAAGTGAAATTAATTGAACAATTTGGAAGAAAATAAAAACAAAGATAAACGTTTATGGATATTGAAATTTTTGTCTATATATTTTTTTCGTTCTCTTTCTATGGCAAAAATATTTTCAATCTATGCATTATTAAGGTGAAAACGTTAATAGCTGCTGAAATTTTTTTGATGTATACAATTTTTTTCTTCGTTCTATTTTTAAAAGAAAAATATTTTCCATTTGTTTGTGTGGGATACAAAAAAGTCACTAGGACTGCTAAAACAATTTTTTTAAACTTTAATCTTTATTATTTTGTATAGAAGCGCATGTAGAATATATAAGCGTATTATTTATTGAAGTGTTTTATTTTTCCCAGCTTTATTTTTAAAATAGAATGTTTTCCTTTTGTGTTAAAATACGAATAATTCAATAAGATGTCAAAAATTTATCAGAAAGATGAAATTCATAAGTCGCTAAGATATACCGTATGATATTTTTCGCTATTTTTCTTTTTTCCAATCTATTTTTCCATTCTAGTTGCAAGAATATGAGCCAGTAGATCAAATATGATCTATATAGACCTGTACATCTTCTGGTTTCCAAATTTCTCTCAGGTTTCGAGAATTTCAGGATAAATATAGTGTCAAAATTGACCTTTGGCTGGGAGAATGTGTGGATTTGGACCCGCCAGTGGCGTAAATGGTCGCGTAATCTAATAGACTTGCTGATGATTGCTTTTGAGGCACTTCTTCAGGCGCTAAACTCTCTCCAGGACCCGCCTTTTTTCTAGCTTCTCGAGCAACTCTCTTGTGCTTTAGCTCCTTCTAGATAGCTTTTCTCCTTTCGTGATTCTCGGAGAAAATTTTTTCTCAATAGATCCTCTGAATATTGCTTGGGATTTTCCGTAAGGACCATTTTTTCTGTTTCAATATTTTACGCGCCACTTTTTTTTCGGAATTCGACGAATATTTTGTGATTACAGGATAGGGATTACTGTACTCTGCGCAGCTAGTGCTTCCGGTAAAAAAAGGCACAACATTCCGAGCTTTCGCTTTCGGCGATAAACTGAATTTTCCCCTGGAATTCGTAACATTCACGTTCAGCAATTTTTTTTCTGGGAATAGTCTTGGATAATGTTGTTATTTCCTCGTATATCATTTTCTGGAACTTTGAGGAAAATCCCAGATATATCTACTGTTTATTCAAAGCGCACAACCGTGAACAATTTGGCGAATAAATGAGAAACTTCCGAAAATTTCTGTAAATTGATCGCATAGATTAGTAGTTGAATGGTTTTATTCCCCATTTCCCTATTTTTGTTGGTAACTTTTCGAAAAAAAAATGTTTTTTTCTTTGAATTTCGGCCATTGATTTTTCGATTCGGCCACGCCCTCCCCGGCTAAGTGCTCGCATAGAAAATTTTTCAGCTACCGCCCCTCCACTGCAGCACAATCTTTGAGTGTTTCCAAAGGAATAAATCTCACATATCTTTTCCGGATCTCTAGGATTTTCCCATGGTGTTCATCTTCAATTTTTTCTTTAACAAATCGCAAACGCTAACACATAGGATTTCACTACAATTTTTTCAGAAAATTTCTAAAATGCTGCTAAAAAAAGCACGCTTTTCTCTGTCTATTTCTTCTTTCCGTCTCTTTTCTCCCAATCTTCTAAACTTATAATAAAAATGAAACAAAATATGATATAATATAAAAATAAAATGCAATATAAAGAACTTATAATAAATTTGCTTTCTAAGTGGCAATATTATGCCTTTTTCTATTTGTCCATTTTTTTATAATTATATTTATTTATTATTTTACTGATATATTTTTCAAAGCATATTTTATTATTTTATTAGCTTAATTCATTGCTTAATTATTTTATTTAGTATTTTATCTCGTGTTATTATTTTATTATTATTTTTATTTATAACTATTTAGTTAGTTACAATGCGTACCGCCGTAAACTCTTTCACATGTTCACCGGCTGGCAACTGGCTACCGTACTAAATTCTTTTCGGGATGCATAGCAGCATCTTTAATTTAGGAGATACATTCGAATGAATGAATGAGTAGCGAATGAATGAGTGAACTGAAAAAATAAAGGTTGAGTAAATAAATAAATAAATAAATAAATAAATAAATAAATAAATGTTGATGCCTTCCATGCATCTTTAATCTAGGATCTATATTCGAATGAATGAATAAGCTGATGAGCGAATGAATGAGTGAATGGTTGAGTAAATAATTAAATAAATAAACAAACAGATAAATAAATAAATAAATAAATGAGCTGTACGATCGTTGATGTCTTACATGCAATTACTATGATTATATAATGTGACTCTGATCTCTTACCTAAGCCAATTCCTTCCTGGATTTTCCCGTAATCCCCTACAAATTCCGCTAATCAGTGTGAAAAAATAAGCCGCTCTAAGAGAATTTCCGCTCTGTCATACACATATCTTCGCTTGTACGTGAAATGTACATGAAATGAGATAGTATGCGTTCCAGAAAATTTTCCGGGATGATTTTCATTCATTCGCCCGCGAGATTCGCCCGCGAGGAAAATTATCCTAGCACTGCATAGCACAGTACGTCACACGTCACAAAGCGAATTCCACGTTTGCAGCCAGCGCTCATTTGTCTTTTCCCGGGGAATTATTGGATGTTGGTTTTCTTTTTCTCCGACCGACTCCGGGAATGTTTTGCCTTCACCGGAACGATCCAGCAATCCACCAATTCATCATCATCGTCAGATAAAGAACGACGTTTCACTAACGATTCCTTGGAAAATCTACGGGCGGATTTCTTGGGCTCTGTTTCCCATTAAATTTTATTTATTCCTTCTGTATTTTGATCATTACTTTTTCCTTTTTTTCCTCATTTCTGCTATATTTTATTTATTTCTTAGTCTTATCCTAAGAATATTTTCCTTAGAAAATCTAAGGGACGACTCCTCCGACTCTGTTTCCCATTAATTTTTTTTTATTTCCTCTCTATTTTATTTGATTCTTTCTCGTTTTTTTTTCCTCATTCCCGCTTTATTTTATTTATTTCCTGGTCTTATCCTAGCTTTACAGTGATACATCCTTGCTTTTTATGTACGTCCTACAGATCTCAGTGTTTCTTCCGCTCATCCACAGCAATCCCCTACGAAATATCACAGTCACTTCTTCACGGAGAAAGTACTTGGCATCCAACTGTTCAATCCAGAGATTCGTCTCACTTTATGTCATTTTTTCCCATTTCTCCAAGGATTACTTCACCGCGCCCCAGCATCAACGATCGGCTCAAACAAACAAACGGCTCCACTACCATGGTGCCTGTGCTTGTTTCTCGGATCTAGCAAGATTTTTAGATCTAGGATCTAGGAAGATTTTTTAAAAAATAGAACCTCTCCGAAGGGTTGATTTATTTGTTATTTTTTCATTTATTCATTGAGTTTTTTTCGGAGTGTAATTAATAATAGATTAATCTAATGGCACGATTTTATAGTAATAGAGGGAAGAAATGCGCTATTTCTGTTCAGGTGAGAATAGCGTACCGGGGAAGAGATAAAGAGATGAAAAAAGAAAGAGTAGGAGAGGTAAAAAAGACAGAAAGAGGAGGACTGTAGAAAGGAATGAAGAAGCTTCAGAAAGATCCAAAGAAGATCCAGATGTAGAGAAAAAATCTACTAGACTCTACGTAAAGGTATACCTCAAACTTTTGAGCTTAGCTCTTAGAGGAGAAGAGGAGGTGAGGAGCACCGTAGACAACCTACGAACCGGATTCCCTTGACTCTTTTAAAGACATCACCCCACGAGTCCACGAGGTGGTACACGGATCTCAGGTGGAGTATTCGTGTTCGGGATCTTAGATTATGGAGAGGAGGGTGATTCCGTCCATTTCTTCCTAATTGGCGTAAAAAAACCGCCTGGAAGATACGACTTCGACGTGCGATTTTCCACAACGACTTCGACAGGGGGACGCGCCAGCCTTGTGCACGCGCCGCATCTTCCGGGCCGTTTTTTACTGCAATTAGGAAAGAATGAACGGAATCAGCCCCCGTCTCCATAATCTACGATCCCGTGTACGAGTACTCCACCTGAAATCCGTGTACCACCTCAGATTCGTGGGTTGATGCCTTCATAACTAAAACATGATCCAGAACTCAGTGATCCTATTCCGCGGCTATCATATTACAGAAAATATCCCATTCAAGCTGTATTCAAGCAGTTCTCCTTCGGTAGATGGAACTTGGTGGAAGTTCTTCATACACTCTTTTTTTGGTTTCTTCAATTCTTCTTCACAAGTTCCTATTTTTCTAGATTTTTCTATTAATGTTATTATTACTATTTATGTTATTATTCTATTATCATTCTATTTTTCTATTTATTCTAATTTCTATGCTATTAGTACTACTATTGGTAGAATGTTAGCCTTCGAAAATAATGTTTGCTTTGTTTATGTTGCTTATTTTACTCACTTCTTTCCTTTCGATATTCGTAAATTTATGGAAATTTTCGATTTCTGGACTCTCTGAGCCCTTTCAAACGCTATAATACTTATTTATTCAATAGAATCTAATAATATTTTAGTAGGTAAGCAAAAAAACGGAAAATATGTGCACTTCGTTGTTTATTTTTGGTCGAATGACTTCTATTTTGCTTGGAAAAACCGAATTGGACAGAGGTGTGTAAATTACAGCGGACGCGTCGCGGTCCATCAGGAAAACATGAGTTTTAGGCATTGTTTAACGTCGGATGTTGAGATATCGTGCTAGGATACTAAATTCTCTTCTTCTTAATCAACATTCTTTAACTCTGTTCTTTTTTTTTCCGGAACAAAAATTGGAAAATAAAAATTAAAAATAGAGAAAAAATTGAATTAAAAATTTTCAGTAGAAATAAGAATTTAAGAACAGAAATAAAATTTTTTCAATAGAATTAGGTCGAATCTTGTTCAGCAGCAGTTAAGGACTCTCTGAACAACTGACATGATCCCATGTCATATGTGGTTAACAAAACTGGTCTTCTTTGCGAGCTCACAGTTAGTGGATTTCTTTTCCTGGACTGGTAGCATTGTTTGTCTACTTGTTGTTGTTTACTTTTAGACGAAGTGGTTTTCAATTGGTTCCATAACCCATGACAAAACCACTTTAGCAATTTTTCACTTTATTTTCTTTTGAGCTGAGCTTTCGCCACTGAAAGTCGAATTTTTAATTTTAAATTAAAATGTTTAATGTCTGTGGATTCAGTTCAACAATCTGCTCTTTTCAGGCACTTATTCTTTTGTTTTTCAACGCTTGAAATATTTGCGCTAAGCTCTTAGGATGCGTAGTTTCTTTGTTCATGCTCCAAACTAAAGGCACGTACTTCAAAATGAGCGTTCATACTTCAAACTCAACGCTTATGCTCCAAATTAGACTCGTATCCCTCGAGCTCTTTCATACATTCATATTATTTTATTTTTATCTTCATCCATTCCTTTCCATTCATATGTATTTCTTCATCAGTCATCATCTTTTCGATTCCATTCATATTCTTCACCATCTATTCGATTCCATTCCTATTCTTCGTCATCCATTCGATTTCATTCGTATTCTTCGTCATCTATTCGATTTCACTCATATGTCCTATTATTTAATTTCATCTATTTCTCTGATTTATTTATGCTATTATTTTATTTCATCTATTTCTTATTATGTTTACATCTTTAATTTCATCTCTCTTCCCATTTTTTATCGAACAAAAAAAATTCCAATCAAAAATTTACTAAGCAAAATATAGTCACTAGTCTTCATCCATCGATGTGATAAATTGTGATTTTTTTTTGACTTGGGACCCAGATTACTGTAAATTTGAATATATTGGCGACCGTGGAAAGAAATTTATGTGGCAACCTATTATTTCTTCAAAGGTTTAATACAGTGGAATTCAACGAGAAATTTCTGGAAATTATTTCTCTAGGAAAATCAAACCCGAACATTATTTATGTGCAACTTTATTTAGATTCACTACTTATTTTATCTTTTATATATTTATTTGTTTTACTTAGTTAGATACTTTATATCTTACTAATCAGCCACATACATCAACCAAAAATAATCAAATTACTTTAAAATTACATAAGAAATAAAAATAAGAGGTAAATTATAGACGTTAATCGTAAAAGTGAATTATTTAAATGATAACATTGTCAGTAATGTTTTCTAGGAGGATTCTGCGAAGGATTTCTCAGTTCTTTTTTTTTTTGAAGAAGTTTTTACATTAAAAAAATAGCTTTTGTCTCTCTTCAGGACGACCATAGTCTTCGTCTCGTGTTCTGTTCAGGACCTTCTGTAGATTTTATGCGCGGATTTTTTTTTCTCAAAATTACTACTACTTTGATATTCAAATAGAATTGGCTATAGTAGTTGTAAAATCTTCGTAATAAAATCCACGCTTCATTCAACGACGCCAGCCATTCCCTCGGGGGACGAAATGTCAAAAAAAGGATGAGATGTGTCGTAGAAATTTATCGTGACGTTTCTTGTTTGGAAAAAAATCCAATCTACCCAAAAATTTCAATCAATCCAAAAAAAATCCAAAATTATTAAGCAAAATATAGTAAATAGTCCTCATCGATGTCGATGTGTGAAATTGTGAATTCTTTTGACCTGGGACCCAGATTACTGCAACTGCACTGTAACGAATTTTTATTTCTCTTCATTTCTTTCTGTTTTTTCTCACCGTCCGCGCTCATTTCAACAAAACATATGAATAAATGCGTGGCAGTTTCCTACAGTAATCTATTATTCTGCATAAGACTCATTCATCACCACTTACCTCAATCATATTACTCATATCTGAGTTTTTCCTCAGCGAACGCTCAAATTTTCAACGAACGGAACGTTTACGTCATTTTTCCGTGAATTTTTCGAAATGCTGACGCAAAACGAATTCGGGGCCGTTCTGCTGAATGCTGCGTGGAATATTCGCGTGGTTTTTCCTTCCGACCTTTCTTTTCCCGTGAGAATAAAACGGAGGCGGCGCAGTTAGCGGGGAGGGAAATGTTGTGCTGTTGTTGTCATTAAAATACATCTGCTGCATTAACCCCCCTCATCCCCCGCCCATGTTTTCCATGGGCTCTTATTTCATCTGAAGGAGAGCTGTCGTCGTCCGTCCGTCACTGCTATTCTGCTTCTAATACCAGTATCGGGCGCATTCTAACCACAGTTCGTGATTAGAGCGTGCGTCACCAGTGTATCACGCCACGGCAACAGTGTGACGGTGATTCACCGCTGAATCACCCGATTCACTTGTGATTTTTTTTCCGGAATTTTGACGAGTAGTGGTAGCTTTTTGTTGCTATTTCCTAGTAAAAATTAAAGGCTATATTGTTTTATTTATCCTTTGAAGTAAAATAAAAATTAGATGGTTATTTAGATAAAAATGATTATTTTGTGAAGTAGAATAAATGTGGTTCTGTTTATATTGCAAAGTTTTACACTAAAAAAAAGTGTCCAGAAAGATGATTATGGATTTTTGTTGCTATTTCCTAGCAAAAAATGAATGAATAAGAGATAGATGATTATTTTGTAAAGTAAAATAAGTATGATTCTGTTTATTTGGTGAAGTAAAATAAATAATAAATAGTTATTTGGTGTTAATAAAGCAACAACATTTAATAGATAATTATTTTGTTAATCAAAATAAATATGCTCTTATTTTATGAAGTAAAATAAGTAATAAATAGTTATTTAGCATTAGTAAAATAAATAAGACATGATTATTTTGTCAAGTAAAATAAATATGGTCCTGTTTATTCTGTGAAGGTAAATATGTTATAAATTATTGTTTAGTATTAGTAAAATAAAAAATAAATCCTTATTTCGTAAAGTAAAATAAATATGGTTTTGTATATTTTGTCAAGTAAAATAAATAATAAATAGTTATTTAGTATTAGTGAAACAACAACATTTAATAGATAATTATTTTATGGAGTAAAATAAATATAGTTCTTTTTATTTTAAGAAGTAAAATGAATATTGAATAGGTTTTTAGTATTATAATGAAATAAATAATAAATTATTATGCTGTGAAGCAAAATAGCATATTTATATTGCCCTTGCCTTCTCTTTATATTGTCAAGTTTTGCACTGAAGAAAACGTGAGCATTGAGCCCAGTTCAAGTGGTTCCAGCAAATTTTCCTCTGCGAAAAAAATTTCCGAAAAATTAATCCTAGTTTTCCCCATGAGATATGATGAGGTACGTCCTGCGTGACGTCATCAGACGTCACGCAGAGACCGCTGGACTTTTTTCTTGGATCTAAACGCGGCGGTGAAAATTGAATAACATTCATACATTGTCACATCTATTCGACATCCACCCACTTTTCCCAAATATTCCTGTTCTCGTCGAGAACGCCTGCCGTCAAAATTAAATTTCTGTTCCACAAAGAGGTTACTTGCGATAAATTTTCATGGATTCATCCGTGGATTTTCTAATTTCGTAATTCATCGAAAAAAATACGCGGATTTTGTTTCGAATCCGGGCTGCAAATCAGTTTTCTCCGCCCCGGCGAAAAAGGCGCCACACATTCGACAGAGGTTTTATTGGGCTCGGTTATCAGTATGGGATTTTATGGCACTACGGCACCATTGGCGCTTTTTCCGTGTTCCCGGATATTTCGTCGTCGTCGTCACAGCATCGCATCGGTCAGCTAAAATTAATGTCACCTAACCATAATGGGATCCATAACTCGTCCGGTGATTTCTTTCACCTAGACAACTCACATTATTCCACTGTTATTCTCGTCCTCGTTCTGCAATTACGGACGAATCGGACGTGAAGCGCACGTCATTCCACTCAATCATCCGTGAGGGCCCCGGTTACGCCATTAGTCTTTTTTTTAAGCCGAGTTTTTCTGGGTCGCAAAAGATGCTTTCCAACAGAAATTTCTCTCACCGCGAAACAAAGTGAAGCGCTGCGATTTTCTGCAATTGCAGACCTGATGAGAATTTTATGCATGCGTCACTGCCTCGAAAAAATCGATACAACTTCAATAAACATCATGGTCTTCGTTAATTTGCGGAAATTTCAGTAAATTTTAACTACACATATATACAACAAGGATTTATTGTATATTCGTTACGGTAGTGACAGATGGCTGGTTCGGTTATTGTTGTATTTTTTACCACAATTTTCTTCCCTGGATTTTTGAAATATTTTTAGATTTTTCCCTTGCTTTTTTCTGTTTTTCTTTCTTTGTAATTTCATAATTTCTTTTTTTTTTCGCAGCCATCGTTTTCACCTGTCCTACAGTAGCTATAAAATCCTTTCATTTCACTAAACCCACATTTTGCTGACTAAACGAGTACGGTGGGGTTACAAAGTCCGTAATTGCACTCAAACATCTGCATACGTTGAAATTAGAGAAACGCGAAAATTCACCATCATCTTAATGACTTTGAGAGGGAAAAAGGCCCGCGGCTAATTTTCATGTCGTCATTTTAAAAAAATTCCCCCGCAGGGACATCAGAAAAATATCCTTGTTCTAGGCTCTTCTAATTATTGCAAACCGTTTCGTCAGCTGTTTTTTTTTTCTCCTCGTTACCGCTCTAATTGCTAATATTTGGCGTCTGTTAAACGTTCGTTTCTGCATTTACGTCCCCAACGACATGTTTAATATTCAGCAGCATATTTGAAATACGTCAAAGACCGTTCAATAACCCGACGCGTTCCCATCACGAATAATTTCTCTTTTTCTCTTTTTCCTGCAGAAATTTCCTCATAGAAAATTAATGGTTTCGCGGCGAGAATCTCGCATAACGGGAATGTCTGTAATTGCAGAATTTTCGTGGCTACTCAGAAGATGGAGCCTTTCTATTGTGGTTGTTTTTCTTCATCTCACGCCTAAATTCGCATCTTTTCTTTTTTTTTCTTTTTGAATTCCTACTCAGAGGATTTCATAGGGATCCAGTAGCAAGTCCGCAATTGCAGAAAATTTCTGATGTTTCATCCACATGTGTTAATTTCAACAGTACTTCCACGCTTTTTATATTGATTTATAAAGAAACTACCATATTTTTTCTTTAGTTTTAAATTTATTTATTCCATACATACTTTGTCTGGTATAACAGTAGAAAATATCCGGAAAAGAAATTGAAAGGAAAAAGAAATAGAATTAAATAATAGAGAAATATGACAGATATAATAAAATTTTTATAAGAAAAATTATAACATAAGAAATAGAAAATAGAAGAAAATTATAATATGAGGAATAGGAAATAGAAGATTAGATCTTCTCAATAATTCAAATTTTAATTTAATTTTAATAAGTGAAATTCGAATTTAGTCATCATCGAAATCAATCATATTTAATTTAATTTTCATGAATAAAAAAAATTTCTCAAAAGCGAACTAGTACTTTCTCAAATTTTTTTTTGAACTTTTCAAAACAACGAATTATTTAGAAATCAACGTAAAACTTTTGAAAGTTCCATCGTGCGTAAAAATGCAACGGTTTCAGAAAAGGCTGAATATAAAATTACAACCGTAGCAAATTACGTAGAAAAAAAAATTAAAAATTAAAGTTAAATCAAATTAAAATTACGTAGCACTCACACAGCACGCACACACACACACACACACACACACACACACACACACACACACACACACACACACACACACACACACACACACACACACACACACACACACACACACACACACACACACACACACACACACACACACACACACACACACACACACACACACACACACACACACACACACACACACACACACACACACACACACACACACACACACACTCACACACACACACACACACACACACACACACACACACACACACACACACACACACACTCACACACACACACACACACACAAATAACAATCCATTGCTCTTCGTATCGATTGAAATTTCTATAGAATAAATTCCTTCTAATTTCTAAACAAATAAATATAAATAATAAATACAATATAATAGATCTTAATAATTTCTAATACTTTGTACTTTCTAATATCTTTGTTCTAACCGTTAAGGTTCAAACGGAATTATCCCCAATCGCTATCGTTATGTCCACCTGACCGTGGACACTAAACGAACATTGCGGCATAGTTTTGATCTGTGATCAGAAAAATTCCAGGAAATCCGTGAAGTTTCGAAACAATCTCTAATACTTCATGTTTTTTGTTCTAACTGTAAAGGTTCGAATGAAATTATCCTTGATCGCTAGTAACGTGATCCTGAAAATAACACTGCAGCATAGTTTGAATCCCTTATCCACTCAGAAAAATTCCAAGAAATCTTCAATCATTTCCAGCACCTTTTTTTTCGAATTCAGTAAATTTACCACCTTCTAAAGATTTGTAATCATCATCACAGCTACAGCTGCAAATAGTGAAGTGAGTGCATGTTTTACTCTAAAAAAAATAGTATAAAATAAAATAAAAATAAAATAAAAATAAATAAACCTCTATTTCCATCTGTCTTCTATCGCATCGCATCGTCTTTATTCTAAAAAAAATGTTTAATGCTCCTTTTATAGCCCATAGAAAGAAATTGTGGGAATGTGGAGAATTAGGGACGATTATGGATAGGGGAAGCGGAAAAGAGACGTAGTTCCGAGGAAAATTGCTTTCATAGCGACAGCTAAGGAATACTGAAAATATCCTAGTGGTTTTTTTTTCTCACGAAAACACTATGAAAGCACTAAAAATAATTCTTAAGTAATTCTAAACCGAGTTCTACTTGTTGAGCTACTTTTTCAATTCAAAGCGGAATTTGAAATTGGAAAAAAAAAACAAAAGTTGAAATTGTAAGGGTTACTGTGAGGAAAATTGTAGGTTTTTCTTTGCTGGAAAATTCAGAAATACGATCTTTTTATTTTGTGTTTTTCGTGAATTTACGTTCACTTCAATGGAACTTCCTCAATCTACCTTCGCTCTCATTACTTTTTTTCTTTAGCTAAAATGGGTTCAGCTTTGGCCGGATATTTCGGTGCTGGAAATGATTGAGGATTTCCTGGAATTTGTTGGAAAAAAATTTAAAGGAATTTGTTGTCAACAAACGAACGAAAAACACTCTTAGGAAAAATCCCGGGAAATTCCTGTATCCTTGCCGGACTCACACGATTTTTCTGGATCCGAGGAAAGATTCGTGGCAACAATTTGTGACTATAAATAATTTGCGGCTGCGACGGAATCCTCGTCGACGGCGCCTATCCATAATCCGCAAGCGGCGAGTGATGAATTTTTGAAGACGGCTCAGCTTTGATTGAGAGCTGCGTGGACGAGTTGTTATGGATGTATGTGGTATGTGTGTATGTATATATCTGACGAAAAACATCATCAATTTCTTTTTTCCTTCTTCTCCTCCTCCTCCTCCTTCTCCTTCTCCTTCTCCTTCTCCTTCTCCTTCTCCTTCTCTTATCAATAAGAGGGAATTTAGACGAACGCAGGAACAAACCTGGATCCCAGTAGAGGAGAGGGGAGGGGTGGAGACGAGGGAGGGTGCGTGCGGATGGGCGGAATCGAAGGAGGAAGCAAAAACGAGGGAAGGAGGGATAGAGAGCCATAGAGCAAATCCTCGTCGTACTTTTATGTGCCTCTCAGCCGAAATAATGGGGAATCGCCTAAACATAAGGGTAAGGTGTGGTTTTAGGCCAAAACCTACCTCATAGCTCAATTTTTCTTTCATCCATTCATCCTATTCCTCACTCGAATTCTAATTAACATTTTTTAAGTGCCAATAAAAGCATTTTGGAAACCTTAGACATAGATTTTGAAGGTTAAGATTCAAGATTCTAGCTAACATTTTTTTAAAAAGAATTAATTTAAAAAAAAATTTGAAAACCGACTTCGATTTTAACGGATTGGAAGGGTTATTTTTATTTTAATTTTCATTTATTAATATTATATGACATCATCATCATCATATAGCATTACTGTATTTATTCATTATTATTTTTTTACGGATTATTAAAAAGATTTTGGAAACCGACTAGGATTTTGAAAGATTGGGGAAAATATTTTTCTGTTTTTTCATTCTATATTGAATAATTACATACTATTCTATATTATTAATTTACATTTATTATTATTACACCACATCATCGCATAGTATTGCTGTATTTATTTATTATTATTTTTAAAAATTAATAAAAACATTTTGGTAGACGACTAAGATTCTGAAAGATTGGAAGGAGTATTTTTCTCTTTTTTTTTCTGAATTATATTTAATATTATTACATCACATCATTACATCGCATTGCTGTATTTATTCATTATTATTTTAAAATTATTATTTAGATATTATTATACTATATAGATAGATGTTAGATCTGAGTAAGTATCTAAGTACTTTAAAATTAATACTTTTTTTTGTCGATGTTTCTCTTCTTTTCTCTCTATGATATTTTTTTTCTTTTTCCTTTATCTTTTTCAAGCTAAAAATTGCAAATTTATGTGAATTAAATTTTAAAAAATTAGTGAAAATTAAATAAATAAAGCGGTAAATTATTGGAGATCCTCGTTCATGGTTCTCCATCCGGAAGTTTATGGATTTTCTCATTCCCCATCTGAACGTTTATCGATTTTTCCCAGAGTACTTTGCAAAGCCGCATTCCCTTATAGTATAGTTGCGCTTTGTATATTGAACGGATTTCACGTCTACTCCTGGAATCGAAAGAAATCCACCGAGGAGCTTCGGCAGATCCATAGAGATTAGCGATGGGATTAGCTGCAATCAGTCGTCAGTGCCCCGTCCATTTGCAAAGCTCGGACGACCGTTGATTTCTACGGACCGTTGCTTCTCCCGTGCTTACGTATTATTACTTAGAATTTGATGTTATCTGGCACAATTTTACATTTTTTTAGTGTGGAAAACTTTTTTTCTTTTTCCTTTTCTTAAAAAAATATCCTACCTATTCTATAAACATCTAAAATATAATTAAAAAAATCCTATAAAATATCCTATCTATAACATCTTTAGGAAAAAATGAAAAAAAATCCTTTTTTTTTTAACATTCGAAGTTTCTTGAAATCCCTTCCAAATAAGACGGATATTCCTTAAAATTCTTCTTCTTCGAGTATGTTATTATCTGAAATTATCATGAATTAGTATTGATTTAAGAAAGAAACTCTATTTTTCGAATAAAAAAGATTTTTTTTTCTCGGTAGCCTCTTCTGCCCTATTTCTAAGCTCTCATATCCAGAAAAAAATTGTTTACCAAGAAAATGTCAAGTAGACCGAACTCTTAACTAATCTAACTGATCTAAATGAGGACGTTCCCGGGATCCCAGGAAATCCAAAATTCAGGACCGTTCAAAATGAAGCTGCAGCTGGATGGATATTTTCCTGGGGAGAGATTAATAGCGAAGGTTACCGTATCCTAGTGTTTTCTCGGCGTGAAAATTTATCACCCGGCCCTCTGGCCTGGTCAGCTTTCCCGGAAACTTTCACTCAGACCCACCTGAAAAATCCAGGAAAATCTTGGGAAAGGATATATGTGGAGTTTTCCCTTAGTTTAATCTTTATGTTTCTTTTTTGTTTTGTAGACAAAAAATGGTTGTACCCATAAATTGTGGTAATGTAGTAGATATTTCGGGAAATTTCCCTGGAACCTTCTGAAAACATGTGAATTAAGGAAAAATGTTGAGTTTTTCCCTCCAGCTCATTTCATTTGTTTTATTTATTTTGTTTTGTAAACAAAAAAAAGCATACTGTCAATTAGTATAGAAATCTAGTACTACCTACACTGTAAAGATGTTTCCCTAATTATTTATTAGCTACTAATTAACCATTGTCAGGATAGTAGCTGATTAGGCTTGGAAAACTCCACGGATTGCTATCCGTACGGTTAGATCCTCGCCTCCAAGTAGACATTGTCTCCTAATCCACTCTAATTCACTTGAACTCTCACAAAATACGCTGTGAATCGCGCGCGCGGCCATGCTCTGAACTATAAACGATGCTTTTATCACTTGTCCTCACCTCTTATTTTGTCATCCATGAACTGAATTTCTGGATAATTCCAACAGCTTTAATTCATGGAGATTTTCTCTAAAATTTCTATGGGACCTCTATGGGACCTTTATTTTAATTTATAGATTTCTTGAAGTGATACGCAGAAATACCTTTGTTCATGTTCCTCATTTTCTTTATTCCTGATCTCATCATCGAAACCAAGAGATTTCTGGAAAATTCTGGAGAATTTCCTTCCTGAACGCTGATTTGCTCACTGTTTTCTTCACACCGTGTTTTCCGTTACATTTACCATGGAGAATCTTTTCTACCGTATCCTTCACTTCCTTCCACTATGATCTTCTCCAGAATTTCTTCCCAAAAAACAGAATCCTCTTCATCGAGAACGATTTTCCCTTGAACCTCCTTACTCGCTGTTCGTGCAACGATGACGTCATTCCATTTCGGGGAAAATTTTTACGTACTGTTTCAGTACCGAATACTGTCATACTGTGTTGACGTGACCAATAATGAGGTGACACGAGGTTTCTAAAACACCATTCTCCTCACCTGAAACTCAACCTGAACTCAATCAATAAATCAATAACGATCACAACAATGGATGGTGCACATAATATGCTGACGTCATCACTTTTTATAGTGCGAAAGCTGAGTCAAGCGTTCTTCAACGCTCAACATGGTGATCAAGTTGGTGAGTTCGGATGTTTTCTCGTCGCTTTTCCAGTATTTCCAAATTTTCCGATTTTTCATACGTCACCTGGATATTGCCAACAAAAATGCTGCCGGGTATAATTTCTTTTTTGTCCTTTCTCAGCGAAAGACCTGATTTTCCCTTTTCTGGAAAAATCATTAAATTCACACATGTGGTATAGAAAATTCCACATTCCATTTCATTCGATGGTTGCGTGTACAGATTAGAAAAATATTTCTGGAATTTTTATAGCATATTCATTCGTTGTCTTCTCGGATTTTTATTTGTTCGGAGAAATTCTTCCAGAAAATTGCTCAGTTACAAGAAAAACACCGAAAATTACGCCCGAAAAAAAGTTTTGAGAAGAATTTGTCATAGACAGAGATAGAATACATAACGGATTTTCGTTTCTACTAAGATTACCTGTTAGCTTGTTTCTGCTACATTTTTATTTATTTATTTATTTATTTTTTACGCTCAAAGGCGTGCCCAGAGTAAGAGGCAAGGAACGAATACAAATAAACAATAAAAAATCCACCAACGAGAAAAGAGCAGAATGAGAATAAGCAGGGATAACTCACGCGAACAGTAAAGCAAGGGACGATTTAGTAATTTTAAAAAGCACATAAACTCGACAGGGTAGAAATTAGGACTGAATTACATGTTACACTAACGGAAATATCCAATTTTCCCACGCTTTGTCCCATGTCCTGTGTCTGTATTAGATGGACCTACCGTACTCGTCATAGAGAGGACGACCGACGTAGACTCGCTGGACTTTAATCATAATCACATGCAGATGCGATTAAAGGGAAAATATGAACTGTTTTAGATAAAATAATTTTTTTTACAAAATCTTTTCCGTATTCTTTCATTTTCTATCAGATTCGGTGCTTTTTCTCTTTCTTGCTTTTCTTGCTTCTTTTTTTTCATTTTCTTTCTTTCTTTTCCTTTTCTTTTTCTTTTTTCTTGCTTTCTTCTCATTGAATGCAATCTCGTCTATTTCGTCAACGGCGCCAACATCAGTAAAATCAATAATTTCTCCGAAAAAAAAGAGTCAGAATGTTCAGTTGATTTTTTTCTCGTTTTCAAGCACTAAAAAAATATCACTGTCGATATTTTTCCCACGGGTTCTAGTTGATTTTGTGATATTCTGACTTACTTGTGTGATTGCGTACAAAGACATTGAGATTTTCTAAACCGTCTCTGCACTTGTAATTCAAAAATACAAATATTCTTTCAAAAAATTCCACAATGATTCGAACAGTTGTGGAACGATTTTAAATCTATGCATTGTCTTCCAGGATTTCAGGGCTAGTTACTTAATTTAAACGATGGTGGATGTTAGACATCGGTGTTAAACGGTTATCCCCAGCTTCGCTGGAGGTGTTCTTGAGCAAGTCTGAGCTCATACTTCTCCATCTTTGGGAAGAGGTCCCATAGAGTCTACCAATCCGTCGCCATTTTATAAACTGCGAGAAGAAACGTCTCCTCCAAATAGACTTGTTTCAAGTCTAATTCTCCTCAGATATCCCTTAACCATCTCCCTTCTTCATTAGAGGGAGATGATGCTCCTTTTCACTTTGGGTCCCAAATCATCCTTACTTGAACGAGTCAGTTCAAGGCGTCTTTATGATGTTGTTGATGGCAGTTAGCTGACTCCTGTTCCTTTTCACTCTAAAACTATTACACAGACGTTGATGAAATTTCAATCTTTAAATTTCAGTTGTTCTTGATCATTCAAATCTGCCATGTCGATTTTCGATTTAGAAAGTACTTTTCGATTTCTTTTGAGCCGTTTCTCGAAGCTGAAAAAAAATGATGATGATCTCAGACAGGTTAAGATTTTTCAAATGAGCGACAATGGAGTGTTCTTCGTTAGAACGTAATTGAGCCTATGTATAAGAAGTACTATCTTCGTTCAGGCTGCTCTTCAGTGATTAAAGATCTTACCCTGCGGCAAATAAGTTGATGACATCGATTTCTTTTCTTTCCTCTTGATTGTGGAGGCAACGATGAGGATGAGCAAAGGTCTACTAGACGATTACTCTTCACGTACCTTTGCTTCACAGAGTAATACTACTTTGCATCCGTCTTTCATCTACAATATTCTTTTTCGTCTTTGCATTCATCCATATTAGTTTCAACAACGACCGACAGCTGTCTGGATCTCTTGGATAATCGCGTGTTGAGTTCATAGGAGTGTAGTCTCATCGTAGTCCCTAGAGATTTCTGTACGTGTACGAGAACTTCTGATTCGAACTTTACGTCCTTTTCGATTCCGCAGGCGCATCGTGTCGAGTCAAACTGCTCCACCGGGTTGTTGTAGTAGCTCTGCACGGTCGTCGTGCATCCTACTACTTTCTTCTCATCAGCGTCACTGCAGTAGGAGCTGTAGTTTCCGATATTTCTGATTATCGACGATTGATTTGGCCCTCTTGGTCCAACGTTTATTGGGACAAGAGCCCCAACACATCGATACACGCAGTATATATACGGACCAAGGGGATAACAAATTTAAATTTTCTTGAGAGAGAGGAATGCTACTAGACATAACATAGGCCTGACATTTTAACCAATGGATTTCTCATAGAGCAATGATTCACTTGAAGAACTTTCTAATATGTACGAGAAGGGGCCTTTTGATGGAATTCTATAGTCATTATTCTGTACGGTTACAGAAAACGATCGAGTGGCAATCTGTAGTGAGTGTTTTCATGAATGTGTCAAGCGGTGCATGGAAATATCGTAGCGGAGTGGATAGAGCGACTCGTTGGAGTTCATTCGACAGCGATCGACAGTTCTGCGTTACAAAGCGGATGTCCCATTGTCATTTGGTAGATTCCATTGTCCCGTCAGACATTTGATCTACGAGAGTATGGGCTCTGGCGGCACTTTCAACAGCACTTTTTTGCAATGTTTGAAAAATTCGCAACAGTCCAAGTTATATACCTCGCGTGTTCGTAAGGTTCAAACTTAAAGGACTGATTATAAAGGATAAAGAATGAAGCGTTTGGCGTTAATCAATCCGCTTGGGACCTGCGCCTCCACGTTCACCTCAATTCAGAATCGTTCAAGGTTTACGAATGTGTAACTGGCCCCATACAATGACTTCCGGTGGCTAGCCGATGTGTCCAGCCAGTGCTTTTATCCTCTCAGACAAGTCTGGTACCAATTTATCGACCCCGGAGGGATGTAGGGTTTGGTGAGCACTAGGGCGGATACGAACCTCCGATCGATCGTGCAGGAAGCGAGACCTCTACCCACTACACTACACCCACCCGATTATATTATATTTTATTTACTAAAAGCACAGCCATAACATGCAGCTAACAATCAGATTTATATCTTCGACCTCGGCTTTTAGGAAATAAATTAATTTTAAATTTGTTCTGGAGAAATATGGCGGGGTTTTATCACAAATATTGACACTACTAAAATACTTTTCCTGTATCTAAAAATTTCAATCAGTTTTATTTGATTTTTTTACGAAAGTTTTACTTTTTTCCACATCTTTATGTTAATTCGTTATTAATAAGCTAGGCAATTGCTTAATTAAATAAATTGCTTATTTATTTAAAAATTATTAATTTAATTTAGGTTTCACGACAAGTATATAAGGCATGTTTTTGGGGCCGTTACTCGTTACGTTTTCGACGTCTATTCGTACTTTGGTATAGTCGTGCGGTGCTTTGAACATACTTCAGGGTTGCTAACAATTGCTAGTTTATTTAAAAATTCTTCTATAGAACTTTTCTAAATCAGATGCACTTCTTAAAGGCAGCGTTTCACGTATTTGACGTTGTGCGGAACCCAGAACGAAGGCTTAGAGTTCAGGTTGTAGATTCTAGAATCAGTTCATCTTTCTCTAATCCTCGTGAGAAAAAAACGGTGTGGGAGAAGCCGTTTCTTTACGACAGTTCCGGTTGCAACACGTCGCCGTTGCGCACGCGCTGCATCCGACTGCGAGCGGTCGCCGATCAATAATGTCTTCTCGTTGGCCTATTCAACTAAGTCAAACGGATAGGCTGATGAGAGGGCTGTAACGTGTAGATAGAGACGTGTTCTAACGTTCCTCGTAGGAACTAAAACGCTTCCCACGCTGTTTTTTTTTCCACGACCACCATGGGAAGATGAGCGGAACCACGCTGTGTTCTGGAAACTTCTATCCGAAGTCCATGCTTTCGCCTTTACGGGTTTCGCACCTCGTTGAAATCGTGATACGGTGCCTTTAAGACAACCTAGAATAACGATTATAACTCGTTTCATATTAGAGGAAAAAAATTCGAATATTCGAATGTACAAGTTGTGAGAAATGCAAGAAAAAATGGAAAACAAAAATACGAGGAATTGAAGAAAATAGTAGAAATAAATAATAAAATAACACTAATCAATAATAATCAACGAATAGTAGAAAACATGGGCAAGTGATTAGATATGAAGAACACAAAACATGACAAATATGAATGTCTCAAGGTTAGAGAAGTGCTGATTTTGTGGTAACTCAAACATTCAACAGCTATTCGACCATTCGAATGTGTGAATGCTCGGATTCGATTTAGCGTACCTGTTCGATAAATAACTGCTAAGTACTATTTCAATTTCAAGCGATCAAACATTTTGTCGAATATTCAAATTCGAAAATAGTCGATCAGATGAATCTTCTCCCAAGTCCAATTATTTATATTTAAAATTTTAAAATGGAATTTTCTGAGATATTTTTCTCAATGCTGGTTGCTTATTTACTCAAAATTGAAATGGAAAAAAAACGAAAAATGAATTTGTGAATGAGTTAATTTTTCCTGTGCTAATCCTTCAAGAAATTTCTCCTTTATTACTTAGAATTCAAATTTCGACCCTACAATTATAAGTGTACTCGTGTGCACCAATTAAGCTCTGCTAAATAGCAGCCACCATTCGGTGGATCCATCCGTGCACCGAAATGACGTCGAAGTGAGGTGCACTTGACGGAAACCGCCATTCGATGACATTTAGAGGTTACACATTGGATTTATTGAAGTGAATTCAATTTTATGGATGCCCGAGCTGTCACAATGTTACAAGTTCTTAAATCAATTGCTTACTCTGACAGTCTGAGGCTCCTCACAAAAAAGGTGGATATTTAATCGCTAATAGCCGAAGAGAACACTCGTCCCCCAGCAATTGTTGAAAAAGAAGTTCATTTATTTTTCTAAAATGAATTTTGTTTAATTTTCTCATCTTCGGCTCGATGCTTTGAAATGGCTCGTTTCTAGAAGCTTCTCCGGATCCTATTAGAGAACTCCTTTCATTTACTGGTTCCTTGTACAGTGAAGGATAAAGAGATGAAGCTACCGTATTCCTATCAGTAGAAATAATAAGGTAATTACCGCTTCCCTGTTGTATATACCTAAGGCGTACTGTAATCGACAGTTATGAGTTATTGTAATCGGCTTACTGTAGTCTATGGGATTCTTTTAGTCGCTATCTTAACATCTCATAGTAGATGCTTTTTTTTCTTATTTACGGATAATAATACTGCATGGAATTATGTTGTTCGTTTTTTGGAATTCAATAAATAGATGAATAAATAAACTAAATAAATAAATAAACTGAGCGAATAATTGAATCAGATGACCATGTAAATAAGAACTAATATTTTTGCTTAAAATTTTGGGAATATTTTCTCTCCGATGCATCACTTACAGTTGCTGTTGCTCAATTCGACACTGGAAAACAATATATTAAAAAATATAAATGGAAATAATATGTTAAAAAATAAAATATAAAAAAATATAACTAACTCTATTTCAGTCTTGTTCCTATTCTAGAAGTTACATACGCTTTCTGATTAAGGAGTTTTCGTTTTAGGAACCACAAATATATCCTCCTTGTCGTTTAACAGCATTCAAAGTAAGGTCTTCCACGACAAAAATCAAATCCAATCAATCAGTCGACCAAATCCAAATCTAATCAGTGATCAACGACAATCAATTAATCTTTTTCCTATTAATACTGTGTTTTATTGATTGATTTATTTTCAATTTTTAATCAAAATTCGAAACTTTTCCTAGCTATTATGGAGAGTCCTCGTTGGATCATCGAGATGTTTTTTTGCAAAAAAAGTATAATAAACAAAAATTTGAATATTAATAAATACTAATACTAATAAATATGAATATATATGGCAGTGGATCGTTGCTTACCGTCTTTTTTTTCAAATTTTTCGTTTGTTAGTAAATCAGTAAAAATAAGTAAGTGCAAATACCATAATAATTATCGAGTGATTGGCGAATATTTTACTATCCGAAGATCCTAGATATTATTTAGATGAGCCTGAATGTCCAAATCAAACTTCACGTCTTTCCCCGACGAGTCCAGAATATTTTCCTCTCATTCCTCCCTCGGCGCCTCCCCAGGGCGGCGGTTGCTCGTCGCTTGTTCCATGCAGCTACAGCTACGAAATTACTTCATCCCGAACTCATTTCCGTGTATCCATCCGCTTGCCAATTTTTGCCATGGGCCATGCATGAGACGTCGGGAATAATAATAGACAGAGTGTGCTGTCCTCCCTCGTTCTTCCTTGCTCTTCCTCGCTCGTCTCGCCTCGCCTCGTCTCATCCGGATATTGTTTGTGTGAGGTGTATGGGCCCCGTATGGGGCTGAGTAGTCGAATGAGGATGTGAGTTGCAGAGGAGGAGGAGGTGGAGGAGGAGAAAAAGACCAGCTTGTTTTCCATGCACATGCATTCTTCATTTCCTTGTCTCATTCAAGATGGTATTCCATTCTACGTCGGCTACAAAGACCTAGGATTTTCGGCGGGACACGTGGGCATTCAATTCCGTATTTCTCCGGAAAGATTCGATTGGAGAAAAAAACCGGGGAAAAATCCGCATAAACATTCAGGAAAAGCACGTTGTTTACCTCTACGCAATTCATTAAGCGTTCAGCGATTTGTTTTCTCTTTTGCATATCGCTCGCTAGATTTTCGATTTTGATAGGATTTTTAACTGTGCCAAACACAAGAAAAACATCTGCAAAAATAAACAAATAAACAAGGGAATTTTACGGTGAATAAACAATTTATTCCGTCGAAAACAATTTATTTACTTCCTGTAAAGTCACCATTCGAATTGAAAGTAATACTTTTAATGAAAGAACTTCGGCTATTCTTAGATTTCGGTTTGTTTTTTCATGATTTTAAATGTGTTATTAAAATAAAATAAATAAACATAAGTCTTTTACATTTTGCAATTTTTTGACTTGATTGGCTTCAGCAATGACGCGAGTGCTCGTATTTTTGTTGAGGTGTGTCGTCGCTGCACAAAACTTTCTCCAACCGTCCCTGTCTATGGATAAAATCGGTCGCGTTGGTCAGAATCCATCCATCTGGCCGCTGTTCCAATGTCCTTCGACACTTGATATCTCATCTGAACTTTCTATCTCCACCAAGTGACAGGAGTTCCTCACGATGACAATGTTCAGCAGGGCAGAATGACCAAACGGAATGCTGTTGGCAGGAATTCCAGGACTCCTGTATGCATTTGTTCCTTGGGGCGGGTGTAGTGCAGTCGGTAAGAGGTTCCACTGCGGCTGCACCACCGACCGATGGTTCGAAACCGCCCCGCTGCCAACCAAGTCTTTCATCACTCCAGAGTCGATGAATTGGTGCAAGAATTACTAGGAGACAATTAAAAAAATACAATGTAAACAACAAGACAATGATAAATGACATGACGGCTCTCCACCGCATGTTATTTTAGGGTTGTGTACACGATTTCATATAATTCATCCCGAGTTGAAGTCGAACGGGTGGATGCATCCGAGGGAAATTGGCTAACCAGTAAGAAAGTTGCTCTTTTATCCTTTTAGCAATCGTTTTAGAGGGAGTGTTTAGATTTAACGTTCGGTGCTAATCCACTCTTGGTTCATTAACCTCATCGCCGGAACATTATCCAGAATAGAGGTAACCAAATAATAAAAAAAAAAAAAAAAAAAAAAAAAAAAAAAAAAAAAATAATAATAATAATAATAATAATAATAATAATAATAATAATAATAATAATAATAATAGTAATAATAAATAGACAATCCTGGTTCTGGTAAAACAAAGTAGTGCGTACGATTCCGCTCCACAATTCCAAGATTTATGGCAGGTCAAACTTGAGACGAACCTCAAACGGTTTTGAATTGAAGTCGATGGCTTAGGCGCTTCCCGATTGGAATTTATCAAGGCCATGGATTTTACTTTATTCGACCCATAATAAGGTAGTGGATTTCGGCGATATTCTGGATAACAACATGTTTCTCACGTTTAGGTAACTTTCAACTCAAAATAATGCAATTTATATAGCTCGCACGTGACCAGAACGTGAACATAAATTTATTATTGCATTTCGTACAAAAAGGGTAACCACAGCCGCCGGCTATCAGACTCGTACATACGACACATTTCATTTTAAAATGTCAAAAGTAAATTACTAACTTTGAAAATTTAAAGTCTTTAAAATTTTGTGAAATGACTGACAATTGCAGACAAATGCTGTTCCTATATGCAAAGAAAGAGAAAAAAGGAGGAAAAAAACTTTGTACTTGGTGAAGAAAAAAGTTTCGGATTTCTAGAATTTGTAAAGCAACTAAATAGCTACTCTGATAATTCGTCTTCAAGTTCACAAAATTGGATTTCTTCCCAATTTGCTGACAATTAGTTCATTTCATTTGTTTGCGAAAAATTTTCTTCGTTGAACTGCGCGAGAACTGTTCCTCGTATATATTCTAAACGCCATTAAGCACTCACCGTCCTTTTTGTTCTTCAATCTTTCAATCTGCTCTATATTTATTTATGTACTATTATATACAGTATATATTTGTTATTTGATAGTTATTTATATGTCATATATTTATGATTTATCATATCTTCTCACCAATGTCGAAAACCCAAGAATAGAAATTCACGAAGACCAGTTTTCACGTCCTAAGAACGTCAAATCTGTCCTATTTCATTTTTTCCACGTTTTACACTGAAATTTTAAATGTTGTGAAACTGAAACTAAAATTTTAAATGTTGTGTTTTAAATGTTTTAAATGTTAAATAATGTGCGCTGTGAAATGGGATAGCTTATCTTACAGTACCCTCTTTAGTCATCGGTTATCTACTACTATCGATTGATGTTTAATCAGCTGTACACGAGTTAGTTATTGATTAATTTAATTTCTTTACTTTCGGCTGATTCCCTTCTTCAGAGCCTGAAATAAGCAATTCAGTTAAGAAACTAAGCGATCAAGGATCTCCACAACTATAAAGATAAAATTTATGCGTTGTTTTTCAACCACCAACCATAGTGACTACACTGGATGCTCACCTTGGAGCCTCAAGGAAGGCTAATCCTAAAATGGATCGTCTAGGTAAAGGAGAAACGATCCATTCTTCAATTTTATCCTCTATTTTATTTATTTTGCCTTTTTTGGATCGAAGACGCTTAGCATGGACCGCTAACTGATCTATCACGAGAGCGAATGGTTTGAATGTCTCATTCGGAAGAGTCATCCGAGCATCCGGCTCGGCGCAAGTTCCTTCCCTATCGAGAGACATTCGCCGTTGCCGGTTCACGTTTTTTAGGGTTTTGGCTTGGATCCAAGATGTCTTCAGCGATTGTCAACCCATTAGAGCGCCAAGATTTGAACGCTGATTTCAAGTTTGTTGGCTCCGTCGTGTTTTTGTGTTCTCTGGGGGCTTAGAGATGTCTATTCTCGTACTCTACTCTTTATGTTCACGTGCTCTTTGATGCGAACGTGTGGCGGTTGTGCCCGTTTCACCAACATACTCGTCGCACCAGCTCGTGGAAGAAATCAGGTAGCTTACACCGAATCTCAAGCAGTCTCCTGGTTTACCTATGAGAGAAATAATACAGTATGATACAGTTGCGGGGATAGTATCGTACAAACGATTCCAAACTACCTGATTGTTTGAATTGAACTCAAATTGTTCGATGGTCTTTCAAAGACCGAAACGGAGCTATCTAAGTCTGCTCTCCTCAGAGACCCTCTTTTGTACTATCGACTTATCTGTTAGTAACGACCCGTAGATTATAAATTACGTTATAAATCAGTATCAAATAGAACTATTAGGGATTGGAAAGATGTATCCGTAGTTATTTATCAAACCTTAACTTTACGCTCAACTCTAGACTTCCATATAACCCGTAAAATTCGTCCGAGTATAAAGGGCGGCTCACATTAAGCGTGATTTCGAACTCAAGGACCGTTTCCAACGGCGTTTTTCAGGACGATTAAGGGGGGATTGAGTGTGACCACACTCGATATTCATAATCTACACCTTCTAATCCTATCTGTTCTGTTTAGAAAAAGATCCGAACATTGTTAGTTTTGTAGTGTAATGCCTTTAAAGAAGAATATATAGGATGACATGAAGTGTGATAGGCTATGGAAAATCCAGAGATGTAGTGATTTCTCCAGCCAAAGAAACCGGTAAGGACACTGACTGAACCTTCCTTCAAAGTTGAGCGCTAGTCCACGGCATGAAAAAGATACTGGAGTGGTGCAGGAGCAATCTTCCAGATTTCCGGAAGACGGTGTTTAGCCGTGGAACTCGGCCGACCTCGATCTTTTGGATTTCGCTGTCTGCTCGATTCTAGAGCCAAAGGCCTGCTCTTTTAAGCAAAAATAACTGAGTTCGCTGGAAGGAGCCCTGGATGAGGCATGGGAGTATGGGAACTGATTGCGCGCTCAAGAATTTCCGGAAAAGATTTGATGCTTGTATTGGAACTAAATGTGGTCATATGTGACGAAATTACGTAGAATTTTCTGGCAATTGTATTTTAAAAAATTATTTCTTAAATGGATTAATTGGTGAAAAGTTGTGGGTGGTTTTTTTTCATCACACTTCTTGTGGACCACCTCGTATTTTTAAAGATCTTTTTGTTCGATTAAGAAGTCGCTGTTCTGATCGCTCAATTCGATATTCGATTTATTCGATGCTCGACTCGATGATTCAAATATCTCGATTCAACACCACGTCGGCATGTTTCAAAACCCGAAAAGCGGGCGCTGCATGCACGCAGCGGCTCGACTGCCGCTACTCTTCGATCCTTCTCGACTCAATTAACGTAATAAGTTTGTGTAGGCGGATTCGATCATTACGTCATACGCATACGTATGTATGAGTGGCAGCTGCTCGGCAGCGATGACGACTTTTTGCAGTTACCGTACACCGTGGCACCACCACCACCACCACTTAAACGTTAAATTACCGTGAATATTGCAATTTATGTTCTGCGCTACTTCCGCTCACATAAGTCAGAATGCATATCAGTCAAGTTCGGAATGGATTCTTGACATCCGCGGACATATCCGCTTACTGCACGACGACAAGACTTCCGCGTCGAAGATTTCATTTCTGGAGTGCTGCTCCAGTGGATTAAAAATTTCGGAGATTTCTTTCAATTTTCAGAGCAGTCATGATAATTTACAAACCGTTTGCTTATTCCTTTATTTACTTATTTATTTATTTACTAATTGCTTGTGTAGTGGAAAAAAAGCAAGTGACGGTTTATTTATTACGCCCTATCACATTCTTTATGCAGAAATGAATACTATGTAGCTGATCCGGAACGTATGCGAATAATAATAATAATAATAATAAATAATAATAATAAATAAAAATAATAAGGGTAGCAATGAAGATAAGATATTTTAATTTCTGTTAAAAGCGCACGTCTTAATTTAGTAGTTCATTAGGCCTGGAATACTTAGCCTCGGTTTTTTTTCTATTATTTATTGCATTTATTGAATTTAACTAAAATAGCGCTAACTTGTTAGCCTCCTGCTTTTTTTTCCTAGAAAATCCAAGTTCCGGATTCTAGCGTTTCCAATTTCACAGCCAAATTTGGGAAAAATCTCCTTTTCTCCTTTCCCACATTTTCCAACTAGAATTTATTGGAGACTATCAACGTAGAGAGTCTTTTTTAGATCCAGTACAACTAAAACCTTACGTCTTCCTCTACCTTCCTCATCAAAAATGAGGAGATTTTCTAACTTAGGTAACCTGATTTAAAAAAAAAAGCAACCTGGAAAATATTGGAAAATGTGTAGTGGAAATGTTTTTTTTATGGAGCTTTTCTCTCATTCTTGATGAGAAGTTCAAGCAAAAGTTTTTTTTTAGAGAAAATCATTCTCTTTTCCTAAGAATAAATATCTAGAATTATACAAGAAGAGACACAGTACTCCTTAATTGCACCGTATTCTTTCTGCTTTGCATCGGCTTCTTCAATCCATCGTCATCCATTAATTCCACATTTCATCCTCATATTCACGATAAGCTTAGTTATTGCAATAAAAATTAATCTTCCATGAATTTATTGCGAACTTTTTCCCACTAATTCGACGTCGTCGTCGTTTCGTCTTCGTTGAATGCAAATTATCGGAAGATCCAAGGGATTTCGGACCGATAAACATGTGGTTTCCCAGGATTATGCAATAAGAAACTTCCAGAAGGTGGCCAATAGCTTTCGACTGTGTCTCAGCTAGTAGCTAATTATTATTTACTGTTAATTATTCGCAATTTAATCACTGCAGTGGTAGGTTTCAGTACGAGAAATTATGTGGACTTTTTCTTGGAGAAATTTCTGGATCAATAAGAAAATTTCACTTAATTGAAATGGAAAAATTTCAAATTTCAAATTGAAATAGGAAATTCTTTCTCGAAGAATCATAGGAAATCTGTGGATAACAGACAATTTTTTAACCACTAATCGAAGAACCTATTAAAGTAGCAATTTCTGGATTTATATGAATAGTAGCAATTCCGTATAGTCATAGGGTTAAAAAAGTACTTTTTTTTCCCTTAAATATATAAGGTATGAGAAGAAGGTATTGTTGTACAGTTTTCGACTGTACTTAACAGTTTTAACTCCCTCTGAACTATTACATTCCTCATCCCGGAAAAAATCTGATTTTCTTAATCCGCTGCGAGTGCGCGGTCGATGGATCGAAGTCGATCCTGGGCTAACCAAGCATTTCATCCCTCCGGGCTCGAAAAAATTGGTAACGAATTTGTCCGAGAGGAGAATCGGGTCCGGGACTGGTGGATACATCGGCTAGCCTCGGTAGGTCATGGTATAGGCTAGACTGGGGTTCGTAGATTCGCCTAGGAAACCAATCCACGCTACTTCCTCCTCCCTGGAAAGCATTCCAGGACTCGTCCAGCACCTTCTATTCGGCTCTTTCCTATTGTTTAACGGCGGAATAATTGGCGGAATAGAGACATTCGGTGGTCTGGCGCAACATCTGACCTTTTCTTGACTGGGAATTGTTTCCGGCTCAACGTTTCATGGACACCGGCGACCAGGAATCGAGACGGAGTGACACGTTTACGCTCTGCTGGTCAGCTGCCACCACCACCATAAATTTTCATGTCAATCTGTCATCGAATCAGGATTTAGCCTCACTGTCCTCCTTACAGGATTTATTATTATTATTTTTGACTGAAATTAGGAAGATAAACACAAAAACACATCTCTTTTTTTCCAAAATCCTACTGTTCATTATGACCTGATTTTTTTCAGCGTTTTTTAAAATTTTTTTTTTATTTTTTTTCACGTGGTGTTAAGGAAATATAATTATTTGGAATAGATGACGGAACTCTTCGTATTAAAAATAATTTTTCTCCTCCTTGTACTGTAGTACAGTAATACTCATCTAATTTTTTTCTTTCGTACTTCGTTATAATTGGACCTAATTGTTTCTCGCATAAAAATAACCAGTAAGTTGAAACGGTTGGACACATTTATCCACTGTGTATGAACATTGTTCAGGTTGGACAAATCTTTGTTTAGCAGCAGTGTATCTAGGTCCCGTCCATATATCCGCAGGCCCGAATCATACAATTTTGTAATTTCGACTTGCGGATGTAATTTTTAATTGATCCAATATTTTCTTCCGTATTTCATCGTGGGACCTAACTGTTTCTCGGGTAAAAATATCCAATGTTGAAACAGTTGGATATATTTATCCACTGTGTATGAAAACTGCTCGCGGATCTTTATTTCGACAGCTGTTTCGTGGACGGTATATCCAAGCCCCGCCCATATATCCGCCGCTCCGAATCATACAGTTTTGTGCATTAAATTACGAATGTACGCTCAGCTCGCCTCAGGTCACCCCACAGACTGCCGGGATCCGGGAAACTCCGGGTCCCAACGCGAGACACGTGACCTGCCACTCACAGGTGAGTCACAGCAGGTCACGTGTTGGTTGGTGGTTGGGACCCGGAGTTCCCCGGTGGGGATTTCACATCCGGTCTGATCGCGAGTAATTAGCGTTGTGTGAAAATGACTGCTACGTTGAATATGTTATGAGTAGGCACTCGAATCGATTCACGTTCGTCTGTTGCTGCTGTTGTGCGCCTCCGGCACACATCTCCGTCAACGATGCCTCTTTTCCACGGACCAATTACGCGCCGGAGGCGAAATGAGCTTAGCTTAGGCTCAGCTTAGGCCAGAGAAAAAAATTGCGAATCATACCGTAATTTTCCATCGATTCTCGTCCTGTCCCTCCCCCCCCCCAAAAAAAAAGCAACGCGTTAAGTGTCTTTTTTTTCTCTGGATGGAAGAAATCATCCACTAGATTTTTTTTTTTGCGGATTCGAAGTAATCAGCCTTCTTCTCTTCCGTACGACCGCCTTTGACTATCCAGGAGAATCTTTTTTTTTCTCTGGATGGAAGAAATAATCCACCAGATTTTTTTTTTGATTTCAGGTATTCAGCGCTCTTCTCTTCCGTACGATCCCCTTTGACTATCCAGAAAGATCGGTTTTTTCTCTGATTTTTTTCTCTGAATTTTTCTCTGAAGGTTCTTTTTTCCGATTCGAGGTATTTATCCCTGTTCTCTTCCACACAACTCTTCTTTAACTATCCAGGACTTCATCAATAACTTTCCTTGAAATCCCTGGATGCGTCCCTTTTTCGAGGATCCCCCTATTCCCATTTTTATTCCGATCCCATCATAATTTCCCATCCCAAAGCAATTCATCGTAGAGGGAGAGATGCATCAAAGCGTTGCTTGTTGTTGCTCTTTGATTCTCCGGAATCCTGAATTCTTCCCGAATAACAAACAAATTTTTCTCGTGGATACGGGTGTTACCCGTGTTATTGTCATACTCATATTTCATATGTATGTATCACATACATTTTATATCATCTCACCCTCGAAATAGTATGGAACAACGGGAGACGGCAGAGTGTTCGAAGGAATACGTCCAGGTCATGAGAATTCACCACTGCATACATACATATGTTAATGGGTCGGCGACGCCACGTGAGACGGTTTCTTCCCGTCGGGACCCGCCGTCAGGTGTCTTGTCTGCCGTTACGTCTTTATTTTCCATGAAAAAAAACCTCTCAGAAAATTTGACAACGTATTTTTCTCGCGGCTATAGGCTGTAATTTAATAATGTGTAATAATTTTTTAAAATAGTTCATAATGTTTATTCTCTGGATATCTGCTTCCGAGAAAATCCTAGCATGTTCATAGACGACAGGAACTGTAAGAAATTTAGAGAAGCTCACCGAAAAACAAATTAATTTCTTTCTGGACTTATCTGGAAATTTTCGTTCCTTATTTTTGTTATTATTTACTTTATTTTTGTTCCTTTACGGATACGGACGGGGAATTTTATTTTTGTTTATTTTATTTGCATTTATTCACTTTTTCTTTTGTATTTCTGAACTGTTAAATTACAATTACAGGTCAATTACAAAATTTACTGCCACTACGGAACTACTGTATTTTCCTGGAATTCCCCTGGAAAGATACCTTAAAATATTTGACCAAAAAAAAAATCCACCATATCTATTTTTTAAACTCTTCGATCTTTTAAATTCATTTATTCGAAGCATAATTGAAATCTTCTTTTTCTGGATATTTCTATTTACGTGACCCCTGAAATAGACGAAACTCTTTGTAGACGCAAAAACATCGTGATTTAATCCATCCAGATTCCTTACCGCTGGCTATTCGAAAAAAAAATCCACAAATCACTACAAGAAATCCAGAAGAGAAAAATATACTAATAAAAAAAGTAATAATAATAGAATAAATTTATAATAAAAGATATAAATATACTAATAAAAAAATAAACTAAACTAAACTAATATAATGTTGATCGACGGAGTAGAAAACCCATAGTAATCTCGTAATTTTTTCCCCGGCCTAAGAAAATAATGTGAAAACGAATAATGTGTAGTTTTACCCGTAGAAATGTTATTATTCCAGTTTCGTTGCTATTCTAAGCGATCCAGAAATTTGTTTTTGTGAAAGAAAAAAGTGTGCCTAATTTGCTTTGCATTGAAACCTATCATTGACGTAAACGTGTCTTTATGTTTACAGACTTTTCCCGTCCGACGTGGTGGTAGCTAAAATTACTTGAAAGGAGAATAGAAACACTTTTGTTGGAATACCTCGGTTTTTTCCTCGTAATCCACAATTGGTCAATCCAGAAAAGCTTTGATTTTGACGGATTAATCCATCGCAAATCGTCGGAATTCTTGGAAGTGGGCGAAATTAAATTTTGAAAATACCATTCGTTTGTATTTGTATGGTCGATAACATTTCTTATTGATCCACATTTCATCCTAGGAATGGTTTTTTTTCATCTGTTCACGTTTTACTTCGAACATATCAGGAGTTATTGAAACTATTTGATTTTGCAGTTCTAACGGATCTATTTTCCCTAATCCACAGTTCCTGTAAAACCGAATATTCTACATCAACTTACTGTGTATTATCTCCACAAATCTTAGAATTCCCGGATTATTATTGTGATTTTCAAATTTTTCACGCTTACACGAGAAGGATATGATTTTCTCAGAAAATATCTCATCGTTAGGATTTTATTTCCCCGTAGAAAGTTTATGGGAAATTTATCAGAGCCTGCTAAAAGGATTTGCTTCCACAGTTTTTGTGAGAGGTCCGGTTTCCAATTTCAGAGGACCCAGAAACTTCCAGAAATCCGGATATTCTTCATCGATTCACCGCGTTTTATTCAGATTTTCCTTGAAACCCAGAAACCCTTTTTTCAGATTTCCCGCGTTTGTGTAAGATATTTTGTCTGATGTTGTTTTCCTTCAGTATGGCAAATGGAAATTGACTCTGATTAGTGAAAGGAACCACAATTTTGAGATCTCTCCATGGAAAGATAGAATTATGTGGTGAAGATCATGGGTATAGGCGCTGTCACGCTCAATTTCCTGGAAATTGTCCTGAAAACCGGTGTGGGAAACGGGGTTGTTGATCAACTTTTCCTACGAGGCACCTAACAACACGTTGTGCGTTTGCGTAACACGTAACAATACGAGTCGGCGAGCGTGGAGACGGTCAATGTGCTCATATCTTATCGCTTTTTTTTGGTATGCTGCCTTTACCTACATGTCAGCGATTAATTTTGAATTTGAAGAAATTTGAATTTTGAAGTTTTTTAAAAGTCAACTACAACACTGTTACAGAAACATTATTTGAAAAGTTAGTAGAGTTTTCATTCTGTTTCTTTATGTGAAAACAAAACGAATACATTTAAATTATCTTAGCTTAAAAATTTTTGTAAAAACGAAGTATATAAAAACATAATTGTGATGAGTTCCTAGGATTGAATTTCCTAGTATTTTAACTTACCTCTCAACGTAGAATTCTACGTTCTACTCTAACTTTAGCCATCGAGGGACTGATGCTGATAGAAAACAACTTTTTAAGGAAATTCCTCAATCGAATCCCTATGAAAATCCCTTAAATCTTCCTGGAAAGAAATTCCTGGATTTTTCAGCGGAGACAGGAGGTAAAGTGCAACGTGCATAATTAAAGACTTCATCCAAGACAAATTGCATTCATTTAAAGTAGCTGAACATCTAAATTTTTCAGGAATTCCATCTCTATATAAATATTTATTATAGGATAATTTTAGTTTTAGGCAAATCTCTTTTCCGTGCAGGAACCACAGCAAGAATCCTGCATTTTTTTATTCTCGCTATGGATAGCTAGAGTGTGATTCGTATAGACGTATAGAATTTGTTTTCACGCAATGTGAACGAATTTGTTCCCCTCGCTTCACTGCCTAACATTGTCTGAGAAATCCTTGAATCCACGCTTAAGTAATTGAATTTCTACGACTACTTGGCAAGTCCTCCTCGTTGTTTCCCTTCTCCTTTACCTTCCTTCTCAAGAATTCCACCCTCTCAAGCTGTGGTTGGGTTTTTTGTGGATTTTCAAGAAGAGATCCATGAGACGGATTCTTCTATGCAGTCTGCAACAAAAAGTCCTGCAATAGAGTCCTTGAAAATTTGAGGGGGGATGGATGTAATAGCAGGATACTGGTTGCTGGATTGTTACTTTTTTCCGGACGTTTTTATTCTGTGAATGGAGAAAATATCGGAAATTTCTCTTCGTATGATTGATGCATGAATGATTTCATGTTGCTTATCTGTTTTTCTTTTTCCTTTTTTTCTTTTCCTTCTTTCTTCTTCCATAGCGCAACGATAACCTTACTTTTTAGCTTTTTTCAACTATCGGTTGCTATGGAAAACTCGTGCTCGTATTTTTAGCGCGAAGAACTTTTGCTGCTCACCTTCAAAATTGCGACAGAAAGAGAGAGAGAGAGGAAGTCACCGGAGGGAGGTAGGAGGGTGGAGGGAGAGGAGGCTGAGAGAAACGAGAGGGTAGAATGTGCGTGCTGCTGCTACTGCTGCTGGCTGCTGCTCGTTTTTTAATTGCTCCCAGCGTTACGTCGTCCCTAACCACACGACGACGAGAGCAGAGAGTGTTGTGCGCTCGTAAACGCCATTAACGCTAGCATGGATCCCCTAATCCCACCCCGATGCGCTCATCCTTGTAGATTTAAAAAAAGAAAAACTTGAACATTATTATAGGTTAAGCATCCTGATTATAGATTACGTATCCTAGCAACTGTTTCACTAAGCGATAAAACGATGAAATGAAATCGACGCTGCTGCTTTGATAGGTGAACACCGTCAGAAATTGAGTTTCTTCCCTTTTTTGCAATTGAATTTAACTTTGCAATTGAATTTTAATCTAATTTTGTTTAAGTTCTAACCTCTCCTTCTCTTTTTTTTTGCTTTATTTTTAACCTCTTTTTGATTTCATACTCTTCTGTTCTTTCACAACTATTATTTTGAAGGGAAATAACTTTTATCTAACTTTCCGTTCAAACTTTTTCTAGAAGTTTTTTTCTGGTTTTTGAAATTTTTGAGGATCCATTTCTTAGTTAGGGCTGGTGTAGCGCAGTCGGTAAGAGGTTCGGCTGTGGTTGCACGATCGATCGGAGGTTCGGATCCGCTCTAGCACCAACCAAGCTTCTCATCACTTTGGGCTCGATAAATGGGTACCATACTTGTCTGCGAGGATAAAAACACTGACTTGGCACATTGGCTAGCCTCCGCAAGTCGGCGTACTGTACTGTATAGGTTAACTACACGTTCGTAATCCTCAAATGATTCCGGGACTGAAGTGGGACGTGATTGCGCATCCCAAGAGGAATACTTCGCCGGCAGACGCCTTATCCTTTATCCTTTATCCCTTATCCTTCATCGTTAATCCCTTATCCTTTATCCTTTAATTTTTAATTAAGAAGAACTACTTTTTGCGGTATCTGAACTCGTTGGAAATCTTCTATTCCATTTTTCTGTAATTACGGACCATATGCACTTACTTACGAAAATGATGTGAATTTATGTATTTATGAAGTTAAATTTGCATATTTGAAATTGCTGCTCATATTAGCGTAAAGGTCATATGGGTTTTATTAAATAACGCACATTCATGCGCGAAGGGCACAGTAGCCCCGCCCACACGCATAATAACAGCGCCGCATTTGCTCCCGGAGGTGCTGTGTTCACGACGTTAGTCGCGACGCAAATGCTTTTCGCAACAACTATTTTTAACGAAGATAATTTTTAGCTACTTTTATTCAAATTTATCCTACAAGAACAAAGATATTTGTACTTTTTGGTATAATAATTTTCTTTTTTCTTTTTTTTTTCTTTTTTTTGTGTGCGGCTTCCATTTGTGAACACATTGGAGAACCAGATAGTTCCTGTTGTTCCGGGAAAAGGAAGAAAACTATAAAATTAAAATAAAAACTAAAAAAACAAACAAACAAGACAAACAATTAACTAAAAGCTAGAAATCTAGGAACGATAAATACTACGGTAAGGCGTTCACTTTTCTCTTTTTCTCCTGTTCCTGTTTTCTTTTTTCTGGATATATCTTTCACTTGATCCATCACAACATAATAGTGTCCGGGAATTTTTGAGAACTAAATCAAAAAAAGGAAGATGTTGTCGATAAAAGTTTCTACGTTTAGGAAAACTGAACCTTTTTTTAGGAAGAAAGACCTCCAGTTGTCTCCTGCTGAGGATATCATCCAGTACATAATAGTAACTAGCTACATATATCGGCTACTATAGTTAAGCGGGGAAAAAAATCCAGAGCTTTCCTGAAGCTGTGAAATTGATTGAACTCTGGCACGAGAAAATGTCACGAACATTGGTCACGTGCACGTTTTTTTTTTTCTGTAACGTTTTTTTTTCTTATGAATTCTTTATTTACACATTTAAATTTACTTGTTCTTGGAATTTCCGCCGTTGTTCGCTAAATAAGGTGCTAATGTATAATAATTTCCCTGAATGCTAATATCAATTTCCATCTAAATATCGGTAATTTTATTACGTATAAGTGCAATTGAGCTGAATTTATTCGAATTTGAATTGAAGTACGAAGTGAGCGGCGGCGAAGTGGAGCCGAGGGGCTGAATTCTGCCCTTATTACGCGGCGACTACCCTTCACAATGGAAATTTATCCCAATTTACCAGTAATTGCAAATTACTGGTAAATTGTAGGTACCAAATCGCACATCACCCACATTAGAATTCCTAGAAATTTGTGGAAGAAATTCATGGTGAAAAATTTGAGAATTTAATCACGTATTTATCATTTATCTTGCACATTACCCATATTAGAATTCCTAGAAATTTGTGAAGAAAAAAAAGAGGAAAATAATTAGCATATTAGTGTCATTCATAGAAAATTTGAAAATTTGTGAAATAAATTCATGGAAAATTTGAGAACTTGATTAGGTATTCATCACTTACCAATAATTTTAATTAGTTTTAATTTGTTATTAATTGAGAAATCAGGTGAGATTTTTAGAAAAAATCGGAGCGCTGGATTCAATTCGATTTTGAAATTTCACTCCTGAATATAATATTTTTGTTTGTAGCGTTTTTGTGCCAATCCGATGCAGTTCAGAGAATTTCTATTTATTTTACTTTTCATTGAAGTTTTATTTATCTACTTTTATTTTTTTATGGAGTTTTATTCACTTTGCCTTTGTTTTCTGGAAGGAAAGAAACGATAGCTGGCCATATGCAACCCATCATAACTACATAGAACATACATCAGCACGAAAATGATCTTTTTTCTCTATCTATTTTCTGGATTTTTTTATCCGTTAAATAATGAACTATTAAGTAATAGTAAGACACTAATATGCTAGTTATTTATGCTTCTATTCATTATTTATTTCACTACTGTTATTTATTTATCATTTATTTAGTATTATTTATTCTATTGTTTTTTATTTCTTCTTTTGTTATTTATTAGTTTTTTATTTATTACTTGTGACAGGATGATGTTGAGTTGTTAGTGAGGGGACATGAACCAAAAAATAACTATTATTATATTATAATAAAATAGAAAAAAGAAAATAAAGTGATAAAAAATAAAAATAAAATAAAACAATAAATATAAAAATAACTATTATTATATTACTAATAAAATTAAACAAAATAACTATTATTCATTATTTATTTTATTCGTTATTTAATATTTTTATTATTTATTATTTGTGAGAGGAGTTACTAATCGTAAATTTTTGAATAATTTGTTTCTTCTGTTTTTTCTCGTAAGTGGTTTTGAAAGGAAATGATTGCATGTAACACAAAAATATTTCTATTCTTATTAATATTATAAAAAAATTTCTTAAATCTCCATGCTACACTTATTTACTATTACTCGGTGGTAAATACGTAGCGCTGACAGGCGAACCTTCTCGAATAACGGTCAGCATCAGTCATATATCTGGATCTCGATTATTCCTGGATACTCTATAAATACGCCAGGCATATATACATGACTTTTTCCAGCCACCATGGAGGTATTTAATGTTCTCCTGATTGGCTTTTTTTTCTCCGCGTTCCGTTCGTCGATGTACATATAGATAGAGTCAGCCTAGGGGCAGTTAAATCCAGTCCGCGGTGGCAGTCAGCCAGTTCCCCCCCCCCCCAGCCCTCGGGGATCGACGACCGACCGGGATTTTTTCGCCTCACCAGCCGATGTGCTCATGCGAGGAAAAATTCAATTTTCTCTTTAATATTTTCGAATCGCGCGGACAAAAGCAACTGCACCTTTTCACCTTCTCATTCGTTCAGAAGAGGTCCTCATCGATTTCTTTCTTGGAAAATCCTCGAATGAGAAGTTCTTCTCTTTGTTTTTCTCACAACGAAAAGAAAAAATCCTGTGAATGAAATTCACCGCTTTATCGAAGCTCTGCACTCTTAAAAGTAGTTTTTTCTTCGACTCTAAGGAGAATTTCTGTGCAAATGACATCCAATCCTTGGAATGGCTCCATTATTTTCTGCACAGAAGCCAGCTGGGCTTGTAAACACTTATCCCGGCAAAAAAAAGCGAGATAGAGAGCCACCGTCGGAAATAGACACCGTAGCCGTTCGAATCCAATGAACGCAACGTTTCTCTTCTCTTCCACCACGCGTTCCAGCAAGCAAAAAAAACCCCTTCCAAGAAACATGAGCTAATGCATCCATCGAGGAATTTTTCTTTTTTTTTTGCCATCGTGCAATCGTCGCAATTCCGAGGAATTCTCGGTTATTGTTCGTTCACGCGTGCAACGTTCTCTTTTTGAACAGAAAAAAAAATAATTCGATAAGGATGGAATTGAAATCTGCTATGGAAGAGTATTTTCGGTCGAATTCCAGCCATAATTGTTCCAGTTGCTCGAAAATTCGACGAATAACTCACTATTAGCAGGAAGTTCTGTTGAAAAAAAAAGAATTTTCTGGAAATTTTTGCTGCACATTAACGCCTGCCACACGATGGTTCTTTATCTAACTTCTTGGTTTTCAAAAAAAAAAAAAAACGGAGAAGAAGAAGAAAAATAGAGCAATTTTTAGGCAACGTTGTAATTACATCGCTTAATTGTAGTGTTTCCATTTTTATCCTGCCCCCTCACTATCCTCGAAGGAAAAAAACGCTATTAGCAGAACATTTTCTGCTGGGTAACAATTCCATTCCTCGCAACCATATATGTGGTGATGATAAACTGCAGTATATGTTGTGAATTATTGTGCTGAGACGTTCATTTTTTCCAGAATATCCCATGACGTTCTGAGTGCAGCAATTTTCTCGCGCCCCATAAATCTTATCAAATCTGCAATTGCGGACTGACACACACACACACAAATCTTCGCCCACGATTAGGCTATGAGGGTTTTTTGCGGTCTTCGCCTAGAGCATTTCCACGTTATTTTAGCGAATAAAGAGCTTTCCTTTCATTTTTCATCTCCTCCTGTGAAGTACGTATTCTACGGAGTAACAGTGCGAGAACTGGTCCCCGTGTTCAGTCCACAGTTTGGTTGCTGACTTTTTGCTGCTTATTTATCACAGTTTTGTTATTCGAAAAACACTTCAAAATATTTCCTATCATATATGAAAGATTCATTTTGTTTTATTCCATCTATTTTATTATTTTTTGACGCTAAACATTTTTGAATTTAATACAGCACCAAAAAATTATTGAATTTGATACAATACAAAAGTGTCTCCTTTTTTTAAGTAAAAACCTTCATGATCTGATTGATTACATCTCTTTTATTGATTTTCAGAAGAATTCTCTAGAGCTAGAGTGGGAATTTCGAAAAATTTTTGCTATTGAAGAAAAATTGGGAAGATTTGAGAAAATTTTCCACCGAGTATGGAATTTACTCTTATAACTGAATATTTCTGCATTGCGTATTCCTGAAAGATTTTCTCTCTGATCCTATAATATGTCGCTATAGCTGACAATAATTTTTCTGACAAATTTTTCTTTTTCTTCTGAGAAATTATTGTACATATAGCGACATATTATAGGATCGCATAGGAAATTTTAAAAAAAAGTTTAGGATTACGCAATGAAGAAGGGCAAGAAAGGTAAATTTATCCTGTTCGGCTAATAGCGAATGATTCTCGTCTGTAGAACTATCAAACACTCCCGAATTACCTCTAGACTATCCAGGCTCTCGCAGGCACAAGCGCATATATTCATAGATATCCATGATAACATATATCCATGGTATAGAGAGGTAAACAGTTTGTTGACGACGACCATGATGACAGTTGAAGCGTTTGTTGGCAGCCGGTCGCCCGGCCGGTCCAACCGACCGGCGACGACAACGGCGGCGGCATGCGGCCCTCGCCATTCTATTGACGATATTTTATGGCTAATTGAGGGTGAACGTAAATAACAGATCATATTATGCTATTTCCCGCCCCGGCGCTGCACACTACGTACACAACTCCACAACGTTTCCTCCATCCAGCCCAGCTTCGGTTCCGCTTCAGTCAAGCTCCGGACAACCTACGCGGCTTTAAGGTCCGAAGGCATCACCCCACGAATCTGGAGTGGTACGGATTTCAGGTGGAGAGTCTCAACATGGGATCGCAGATTATTGCGAGAAGGGTGATCCTGTCCATTTCTTCCTAATTGCCGTAAAAAGCAGCCCAGACGATACGGCCGCGAACGATCCGGCGCGCTATTTTCGACGACGAGTTCGATTGGAGCGCGTCAACCCTGTGCACGCGCCGCATCTTCTGGGACGTTTTTTACGGCAACCAGGAAGAAATAGACGGAATAATCCCCTCTCCATAATCTACGACCCCGTATACGGATACTCCACCTGAAATCCGCACCACCTCAGATTCGTGGTATACTGCCTTTAAGGATCCTAATAATTAGCTCGTTTCTTTTTCCTTGGTTCCTGTTTATTTATTTCTTATGTTGTATTATTATTGTTATTGTATTTATTATTATGTGTTTATGTGTTTATTTATTGTGCTGATTTATTACCGTATCCTCTTCCAACAGTGGTTAAGTGCTACTCTTTAGAATCATTGAAGTATCCTGGAAGGGATACTGATATGTTTTTGCGGTAACCAACTCATAGAAGAAGAAAATTTCGTTTAAGAATATCAATATTTATTTTTCTTATTTATTTATCCCCTTATTTATTTATCGCTTTGAAGACGCATCATAAAAAACAAACACCCGTTTGAAAAACGGCTTATTTAACAGGACGTGAATTAGAAAACAAAAAAGAACCATCTGAAAAAAAAAGAAAAATTTTCCAGAAGTAGAATACGAGATACAAAGAGGGACTAGATACGGTTCAATCGATTTTATATTGCTCAGGAAAAAAGTGGAAAAATCCTGACGAGAAGATCATGTACTGTATCGTATCGTATCGCTCTATTGATCGCATTTCGCACTTTCAAAGAACTTATTTATAATTTTCTTGCAGAAGGATTGCATTATTTTGTTCTCATTTAAATTACTCGACTAATCAGAAATGAATTCACCATTCATTACGCACACATTCATTACCGTAACCTCAGAATTTTGCTGCTTCTTTCTTACAATAAAAAATTCAAATTTTCAAATAAATTCGCTTGTAAGTTGATGAGAAGTAAAAGAATCTAAAGAAAGTGCATGTTAGAGGAAAAATTTGCGTTATCGTTGCGGATGCGTCGCGAGTGGCGAACGATGCGTTACAGTTTTTAACGCAGTGCAAGGCTTCTTCGAATCCTTTCCTTCATTTTTTTTAAAATTATTTTTCACGTCCATCTGTACGTTCCTAGGAAGAAATGGAACATACGACTCATAGGCTTTTTTGTTCTACCCATAGATACATCCTGTACGCTCGTTTTCTATTCTGATCAACTCCTGATCTTTCCTGGAATTCTCCTCGCTCTGCATCCTCAAATTATTCTTTATTCAAAATATAAATTCTACTTTTAGATCATTTTCGTTTTTCACTTCACGCAAAAATTATTTGCAACCTTATTTTATTCCTTTATTATCTTTATTCCAGAATAATCTTTTCTTATTGAAAATTATATTAATTATTTATAACGATAATTTCTTATAAATGATATTATAAGAACTACATATATATCATATTTATTGTAGGAATTACTTCAAATTTCAAAGCGAACAGTACCTGTTTACTGTATCAAATGAAAACATGAAAATAAAAAATAAAAAATAAAAAGGCATAGGGTACTTTTCTTCAAAACAACAAAACCTAAAAAATATCCATTTCCGGCTCTCAAATTCTGGATAAAAATGAAGAAAACTAAAAAGAACCAACTAACTAATTAAAGGAACTAAAGAACGGAAAACTGCACAAATTTCTTGTGCTACTATTGTACAGGAAACTTTTACTGTTTATTTATAATTGTTTTCTTTAATATTTATATTTTATTTTAATCTTTTATATTTAATATTAAAGAAAACAATTATTGAAACATCAACATGTCGAGGTTTATCGAAAGTCACGCATGGAGACTTCTTCGCAACGTGCCAGCCAGATACCATCGACTTGTTTATTAATAACTTGTTTATCGACTTGTTTATAATTAATGTTGTTGTTTTTTTTTGTTAAGATAATCTATATAGTCATATTATAATTCTATTTATCTAAATTATTTATTTATTTATTTATTCCTAGTCTCTTCTTGTAATTCCATAGTCTTTCTTCTAAGGTACCAGTGCTCGGTAATCTTCCAGTTCAGATGGGGAAAATCGCCGCTGGAAATACCGGAAGTCATAGAAACGACGGTGCGTGCATGAACAGCATGAACGCCGAAGTATTGTTTAGCGTTTCCATTTCGGTTTCGTTTGCCGCTGCGATTTCCCACGTTTTCTTTTTCGTTCAGAATTTTTTAAAAATTTTCCGGACAAAAAAAAATCCATGAATTTATCTTTATTTTGAAACCCGAGAAATAATAATATTTTTTGCCCCAATATCGCTTCCACACCTATGTCGACGAATTCTTTTTTACATTTAAATATTACCTTCATTATTTTCTTTTTAATTTATTTATTTCAAAATGTTTAATTTTTTCCAATTAATAATAATAAAAAACAATAATGAAGTTAAAGTTAAAATAATAATAAGTACTTAAGTTCTCTTTTGATAGAATTGAAGATGATGATTAAGGCAAGGGGTTTTTATGTACAGTGAGAATTTTTCATGAAATTATTCATAAAATTATCTGTTTTTTCTAAACAAAAACAGAAAAAACAACAAAAACATTAAAAATAAAGAGGTATCGATCTCTTTCTTTCGACGATCCCTTGTTTTCCCTCGAATCGATCTCAAACTCACAGTTTTCTCTCTTTTTTTGTGGAATTTTATTATGTTTTTGAATAAAACGTAGAGTGGTTTTTTCCTTTTGAAAATCTCCTGCAAATTATTGCTGCCATATTGCAGTAATTTTAAAAATTTCACATCTTTTTATATACGCTCGGGTTTTATTGCTGGAATTTCGTTTCGGACTTTTCAACTAAATTTTTCACGAAATTACTCAATTAATTACTATTTTCACAGCTCTCATCCGAAATGAAAAGCTGAAAATTTCGGGAAATGTTGCAGCAGAAACTTTGAAACGGGGAATTTTTTTTTGACGTGGATACTCTCCTGACTATGTTGGTCGTCGCTTCAAAATCTGCCAATTTCCCTGCATTCATTACGTCTGAATATGTCACGGTGTCGAATTTCATTGGTCTCTGTTTGAGTCTCTTTATTAGCTATTCTGACGATCCTACTCGATGAAATTCGCGGAGTTTGAAAAGAGAAGTGTTTTAAGGCGGGTCCCATCCGAGTCCCATTTCGTCTTCGAAACATAATTAGCGACGCAACATTAATTTCTTTTCTACATCGAAGTGGAGTCTCCTTATTAGCTATGCTGACAATCCAACTCGATGACATTCGAAGGGTTCGAAAAGAGAAATGTATTCAGTGGGTCCCGTTCGAGTCCCATTTCGTCTCCGAAACTCGTAATTAGCCGACACAGCATCAATTTCTTTTTTTACATCGAAGTGGAGTCTCTTTATTAGCTATTCTGACGATCCTGCTCGATGACGTTCGAAGAAGAGAAAAGAAGGTTCGAAAAGAGAAATGTATTCAGTGGGTCCCGTCCGAGTCCCATTTCATCTTCGAAACTCGTAGTTAGCCGACACAGCATCAATTTCTTTTTTTTTACATCGAAATGTAGCGAATCGCCTATATGATAATACGCCTGAGGGGGAATGTGAATGTGGGAATCGATAGTGTGAGGCACACACTCGTCTCGGCCGGTGGAGGGAATGGGGGGGGGGGGAGCTCGGAGCGCCACCGAAGGCATCCAACGTCGATGGCGGCGGCGGCGCCTGCACCAACACAACGCCTACTAACACATTAACCGTTTGAATGTCGCTACTTAGACATTTAAGCAGTATTTTCGATGAGAATGAAGAAGGTTGGTGATATCCATGAGAAATTTTTCCCGATTTTCCCGTGTTTTCCCTCCTCCTCCTCCTCCGGCCACGCAACGCATCCATATTTTATTCGCAGAACCCGGGATAAAAATTTTCATCGGTGGTTAATTAAGACCTCTTCACGCCTAACTCTTAGTTAATGAGTTGTCATCACGATAAGGTTATGTAGATGACTTCGTTAAATTTTCCTGGGAATTTTTCCCCCCTCAAATTTCGCCTCAGGCGTCTACCGATCCACAAATCCATTCCTCTACTCAATTCCGTCTTTTATAGCAGCTGTCTTCATCGTCGCACGATTTTCTTCTCGTCACCAAAACGGGTGTTTTTTTTCTTTTCTCCGCACCAGAAGAATCGCTTAATGGAATATTAAATGGATTCACGTGCGAGAATCCCCGCAATCCTTCTTTTTTTTCTTTCTCTCATCTTCCCCACATCATCCGCTGCTCTTCCACTTCCATTGGAGGGGGGAAGAAAAAAATCTTCTCCTCTCTTTTACCTCTTTTATTCCCCGCTCTCTTTTGTTTCCTGATTACTGATTCCTTTAAGCCCACATTCATTAAATCCATAATTTTATCTCAATCCCCATTCATAAATTATTCCATTAAAATTCACATCTTCATGTCAGTTGTCGAATTCTGAAGCGCCACACCATACGATGACGTCGATGTCGTCGACGTGCGAGAATCGTGCTAAGCTTCAATTTATTCCGAGGGGTTTTAGCGTTAAGCTGGCCATCTGACGGAATCCGAAAAAAAAAGAACCCAATTCTGTAGGCGTAAAGAAAAACCCAATTCTGTGGCCGTAAAATGCAGAAAAAGTCGAAGAACACGTCAATTCTTTATTTCGTCCCTCGAATTCATCTGCTCTGTTCCCCGGGGGAATTCCAGGGGAATTCCATAAATAGGGATATTTTTGATATGGGATAATATTGGTATTCAAGGATGATCTTGATATACTTGGGATTTACTTATCCTTTCTCCTTTTTTCGCTTTACTTTTTCTTATCCGATTTGTTTGTTTCTATCTAAAGAAATAGAGCGACAACTGAAATTTTATCAAAAAATTATCTATCTGAAAAAATCTAAATTTCATTTTTTTTGCATTTCTTTTTGTTTTATAAATGTGACAGCAATGTGTTTCTCGTAGACTCTTAGTAGACCATCTTTGACAAAACTACTTGAAATTACTTGATTTGCAAATTTTTATTTATTTTTATTTATTTATTTTTTAAACTCAACTTATATACATTTTTTATACACCCTTTCTACTTTTTTTCTTTTAATTTTTCAAATATATCATTTTTTTTTCTGAGTTTCTAGCGGAAAAGAGAAAACAACGAAATCGTTACGCCGAACAAAAAGCTTCATGGCCTGTTCTGATTTTCAAAAAGATTATTTCTTTCTTGATTTTTTTCCCCGATTCTTTTTTTAAAAATATACTTTAAATGTGCAAATATGTGAAATGTGTCTCATTGACGCACATCTTTTCTTCTTCTTCCTCTTTTTGAGCCTGTGCCTTTTTCTTTTAAGCGTTAATGCAAATCTACATCAAAAGCTTCTTTGTGTTTTTTTTTTCGTAATTCTTTTGCAAGCTACGTTTCTCGCTGTGCAATCAAATAACAGCTACAGTCTGCAGGGAACATTCTATGGCTTTCTGATGCAAAAAATCGCTATTTCATCTAATAATTCTGATGAAATTTCTGACTTTTCCATAGAAAACTCTTTTTCTCGTAATAAACGGAGAAAATGAAAGGCTTATCATCGTGGAACCAACAGAGCTCGATTATAACTATTAAGAACAATTTCTTTTTCTTTTTCGGAGAATTTTCAGGACAAAACATTTATTTTATAGATCAAATTCAACTGACACGAAAATATCTGTGAGAAATAATTTTTATTGGGTTCCAGGCCTATAATCTTCTTTTTTTGTGATCTATAAGAATTCCTTTGTTTATTACGAGAAAAAAAAAGTTTTTTTTTATTGATTCACGGTTTTCCTGTAAATTTGGACAGATTCTCCGAATTTCACCATTTTATCTCGGTATCAACGGAATTTAAAGTTTTTTTTTGTGTACATTGAAACACATGTAAAATTTGTAATAAATTTTTCATATATTTAAATTCATTTATTTCTTCTATATTTTGGACTAATTCTCACTACTCAAGTCACTTTTATCAATCCTCAAAAATCTGCAAAAGTATCACCTAATAATTATAAAAACAATATGTAAGTAGCATATAGATAAATCCTCTGCAATATCGTGAGTTGCTCTTGAAACAGCGCAATGGGACCCTTATCCATCTCTGCAGCCCGATTAGAGATTGAAACTGGCAAGGGTCCCACTTCGAAAACACAACCGTTTATGGAATCGCGCCGCGTATTAGGTCTTTTTAATCGATTGTAGCGTAAATAACATAAGAATAAATTTTCTGTGATAATATAAATAAATAATATATGAATTTTACAAATAGATGTGAATAGCAGATAGCGAAATAATAACTGAATATTATTTTAATATTTTAGTATTTTAATATTATTTATAAACAGTATAAATATTATTCCAATGAAAATACTTAAATAATAATAAAAATTATAATAAGTCAGGTGTATCTTTTTTTTTGTAAATAAATTTGCTAAATTGTTTTTTTTTCTGCGAAACCTCTGAATAAACAAACTTTCCGGGGAAATTCCACTTCCGGCTAGAACTCGATAAAAATCCAAAAGTTTCCCCGGTTGTTATGTTCAGGAACTTAAGCATGAAGCATAATATTTACGAGGGGAACGATTCGATTTACCATAGAAACGGGAACCGAAAGGAGGAGGTGAGATAACGCTGCTACAACTACAATTAATCAATATCTATGTCTCTCATTCAACTATAAATTCCAGAACTTTCTGTTCCAGTTTTTTTTTGTTTGATTTGAAAAAAACGGGATTTATATAGGATCCTTCGTGTTCTTTCAGTTGTAATCTCCTTAATTCTACATGTATTTACTTATTCATTTGGTTTATTTTTTTATTTAGGTGCTCTTACATAATAAGCAAGGATTAGAAATATTCTGAAACGAAACATTGCGATTTTTCAACATTTTCTTCCGCTAGTGCAATGCAGTTTTCTGGATTTTCCCTCTCTTTTTGTGTTTGTTCTTTCTTGGTGAAAACGTTGCTCGAATCGCTTTCTTTCTGATTTCTGTTTCCGTTCTACCTGATCCGAATCATATTTAGATCTTCTTGGTTATTATTCAGATTTCTAGGCAAGTATCTTGGATTCTTTGGAAAATTCCAAAGATTTTCCTTTAAAACCAATGATTTTATATATACTATACTTTTTAGTGGTGTTTTCCTTGTTTCCGCGTTTATTTTTTCCTAATTTTTCCATTTTAATCACTGTCGAAAATAAGTTCATCGCTTTTCAAATAACTTTGAGTTAAATATTATATTCTGAGCTATTTTTTGAATATTATTAAATAAATAAATAATAATATTAAATATTCTGAGCTTTTTTTGTCAATAACTTTTTAGTTTTTAATTCATTCTAAACAATTTTTTTAAAAATCCTTCACATTCAAAAGAAAGAAAGAAAGAAATTGTAAGAAATCGGTTTTCTCATCTCTAAATGTTTGAAAGATAAGCTTATAATGTCGCCACGTCTACAATCCAGAGCTGATCTCAGCTTACGTTGGTTGAGCTGGCGGCAGATTTTGCAGCATTTCCTGTAATCCTTGTTTTTCAGAGGCCATAACGCCCATAACCCTAACAATTGCGTATTTATGTGGTGTCATTCCTCTATTGTCCCTACATAGTATTCCTAGATATATGATCAGGTGAAAATCCACATGAAGAATCCAGAAAAAAAGAATTTCCAGTGATTTTTTGAGGTGAATCTTTTACCTCTTTTCCTTGGAAATAGCTAAATAATTCCACAACGGGACTATTCAACTTTTTTCTCCTCCGATCCCAATGCAGATTTTCAGGATTCATTGCCTGAATGCCTATGGAAATATCCAAATAATTCCGTGACGGCACTATTCAATTTTTTCACCCCACTCCTAATGCAAATTTTTAGGACTCAGAGTCTAGCTGCCATTCGAATAAATACCACGAATACCAATAAAAATACCAATAAAATTGGCGACGATCAATATTTTTTTTTGTTTTATGGACTTCTTTATGGAAAAAAAAACTTCTAACCATTTCTAGCGAAATTCAACGTCCTTCCTACGACCATGCATAGCTATGAATAAATGCATTAATAATTCCTGTTCTATGCGAAAAATGACGTCATGTTTTTTTTTTACCGTAACCATACGTAATGGTGTTCATCCAGAGCTCTCCTTCCACCACCACCACCACCACACCACCGCCCACCGCTTCAAAAAAACGAAAACAATTTGCAGTCCCCTTACCTCCTCCTCCTCTTATTTTTCCTTTCAAATTTTTACGGGGAATTTCGCATCCATTTTAGGAAAAATGACTCTTTGTGTGTCCACAACATTCCTTTAACGGTCCCAGTTTTGAGGAAAATTTATGGAAAGCTTTCTGAGATGTTCTCTTCATAATTTTATGAATCGGAATCCTTCTTATTGTATTCTTTCTTTCTCTTCTTTCTTTTCCTCTCCTCTTCTTTCTATCGTATCTTCGTTCCTTCCTTTTAAGTGATCATTCTCCGAAAATTGTGCTCTTCAACTCGTTTACTTACGGGAATTCTGAAACGAGAAATCGGATAAATTTACTGGAATTTCAAAAACAAGAAAAAAGAAGGCAAGTTTTTCAGGTGGAAAAGCAACAACTTGGATCAGATAGGATTTTCCTAGGAATTTGCTTCTCTCAACTCCCTTTGTGCTTTTTATTGAGCACAAATTGACATGTTCACAGTGTTTTGGTTAGTTTTAATAGCAAAAAAAAAAACATCTGCTCTAAGAATAATCTCAGCGTATCCATGTGTTTTCTCCGGATCTATGTAGGTTAATGGTAAAGTATATCAAAATTTGTAGATTATTTTTCTTCTGATTCTTAGGCACCATCTTATATTCACTCCTTTAAAGTTATGGATTAATTCTACTGTAGATTTTGTACTTCCGTGAATTTTTCGTGTAAGCTAACAAATAGACATTTAAATAAACACATGTACAAATACATGAAAAGCAAAGCTCTTCTCTTCTGCATCTGCTTCTTTTATACTTTAATATTTACATAATTCTAAATTTCCATGTTTTTTTTCGTTTGGGTATATTTCTACCGTTGTATTTCTATGAAGGACTGAGAAGTGACAGAGAAATATGTGGAACTCTGGAAATTCTTACGCCTGATTTGAAAAGCGTTCTGTAACGCTTTCTTTTTTTTTGTAAAGGTGCAATTAACCAGAAGAAATTCTCTAGTGGATATATCGATCAAACAAAAATTTTTGATATTCTTAACAATTTTTTATAGGAAAATATCGGGATTCCTCTTTCCCAAAATCTTAAATTTTCAATTTTTTCTCATTTTTGTTTTTAGGTCATAATTTATATTTTACAGTTACAGATGATGATATTTTATACAATTGAATAAATTGTTACGTGTTAAAAATACGTTCTATTCATTCGCGTTCCTATGTTAGAAAAATTGTGAAGATTTGAATTTGAACTTTAAAAATAATTCATTTATCTTTGATTTGAATTTAATTTGAATTTAAGAGAAAATTAAATTTTTTAAAAGAATTATATGCGGCTATGATTATCAATGTTTCTCGATGACTCTAGTTAATTTTTCTCTACATTTTTGATCATTCTCTTTTTTTTTTTGCAATTCTTCAGTTAACCTTCTTAAATTTATTCGGCACATTTCTGTGCAGGAGCTATTTAGCATTAAATTCACGAATAAGTTGGGAAAAAAATCTCATTTCTCAAACTTCTTTAACGTGGAATAATTGAGCTTCATTTAAGCGACGAGAGTTCGCTGCCTCTTCGGTCCTCTTTCTTCGACATATTTGTTCCCTCAAACTCATCATTAATTTATTTCATACGATTTCTCGTCGTCACGCATACATACACACGCTCTGAGAATGTGACTTTGATCGCTTTCACATCGACAATACATTCGCAATATCCTCGAAATTTCCCTCCGACACACACCGTCGCGTTCACAGAATTTTTTTTTTGTCGCTTCAGAAATCAACCGCAACTACTACATGAAGAGAAATCTTGAATCTACTTGAGCAAAGTTAAGTTTTCAATCGAAAATGTATCTTGGCATGGGTGAAAGACCTGTAGAAAAGGAGTCCCCACAAAGATTATCCAGGAAAAAAATCAGGAAAAAATTCTGAATTAGTTACATTCAGATTTTTTTGTATTTTTCAGATTTTTTTCTTGTCATATTCTGCTTATATTGTATTTTAATTTCAGATCTTATGAACGACTGGGAAATTGGTGGAACGCAGAACAAATGGGTTTGTCCCAGTGATCGACATCTGCATCTAAGAGCACAGTGAGTTTATTTGACGTCATTTTCTGCAGGGTTCTCCATCTTTCTGGATTACTCCGGAATTCTCCGCTATTGTAACGTTTTTTATTCTATTTATTCACACACATTAAAGGTGTACAGGAAAAGCAGAAAACAATATTTATTGTGCAATATTAAAAACGGGTCCGCATTCACTTTACTTTATTTTCTTTTCAAAATATTTGAAGCAAATTCGTGACATTAAAATAATATTCAGAAATTTGATAAATAATTCGCTGTTGTTATATCTTTTTTGGGGTTTCCCCCTAGAAAAAAAACCTAGAACAAGTGAGTAGAAAAAATTTTAAAATTAAATATTAAAAAGTTAGAAGTTAGAAAAACTATTTGAAAAATTTACAAAGTCAAAATGAAAAATAAAATTAATGAGTAGGACAAAAGCACCGAAGAACTCAAAAGAGGAAAATTAGATGTGATAAAGGCAAGGAAAAAAAGTTGAGGAAAGATGGAGATGGAAATTTTTATTTTTCCTCTTCCTCTCTTATCTCAGTTTGTTATTGTGACGTTCGCTTGGCCTGTGACACAATGACGGCTTTCAAGGACCGTGGAAGTCTATTCCAGATTCCTGGAATACACTTAAACAGCACAAAATAGCTTTTTTGCCGACCACGTCGTCGTGAATTTTGTGAACTTTTTGGTGTCAATTTTTAAATTTCTAATTTTTCAAACAAATTTTTTGCATAAGTTCCCAATTGAGGATTTGCATAAACGCAAGCGAATGGTTTTTCCTGAAGTCCATCACTGAATTTCTGGGGTTAACTACTGTTGTTTAATCGGTATACGTCAACATCGATTTCATCCATCACGTCATTGTGTCCAATTAGTTGGTCCCAAGCAGATTTTTTTTGCTGCGTCTGATGACATTTACTGAGTTCATTATGTTCTCTAGGGAGCAGAGGAATTTAAAATATAAGAAAATGGGAATCATCGACTTCACTCTTGTTTATTTTTTTTATTTTTCCAGTTATTTAAGAAAATTTTGAAGAAGTGGTTCATCGCAGAAAGTATTTTAATTTGTGTTGGAGTGCTGCTACATTCAGTTCCTTTTCCATTTCTTTTTACGCCACGTATCCCGAAAAGTTTTTTTTTCTATTTATTACCTTCTATCTTATTTTTTTATTTTCTAAAAAAAATTTCCTTTTTTTAAAAAAAACTTTGCTGTAGTTTTCACTGCTTAAGATTGCGTTAGGATTAAGGAGAAATTTAAATTAAGGAGAGAAAGCTCTTGAAGGATTTTTGAAGATTTATTTCTGGAAAAATGTAGAAATCAGCGATCGAATCCATCGTATCAAAAAGTACGATAGATCCACTGCCTTATGATCACCTTTCTTCTTTTTTTTACCTTTTCTCCCTCAAAATTGAATGAGAACAGCAGCAATCGTGATACTATACAATAAATAGGATACTGTAATCACCTTTGATGGCATAAATCATCACGTACATATATGAATAAGAAGAAATTTCTTCGCTCCTCTTTTCCCGACAAGTGCTAATTACCGTAATTAATGTTGAATTTGTCAATTTGCATTAATGTTACAATTTTCAAGTTATTTCCTCTCTTTTTATGACAAAGGCTATTCTTTGGAAAATTTTTAAAAAAAGTTCTCAGAAATTATCCCGAAATAATGCAAAAATAGGTCTAAACATTTTTATTATTCTTCGAAAAATGTGCTTTTCGAAGCTGCTTGGTATCCACGGGGAGGGGGTTTATTTATTTATTCGTATATTTTTATGTTCATTTGTTTATTTACCTGTATATTTATTTATGATGACTCAAGCTTTACTATAGAAAGCGTTGGTGACTCTTCGTAGAAACTCTTCATACCATAAATTGAAGGAAATTTCTTTTTTAGTGCATCTAAAAGGAAAAAAAAACTAAAAGAAATGCTACAAAAGCGAGAAAAATACTTCTCTGATCATTTTCATACAAAAGTATGTATACGTATACGGTAAATATAAAGTGTGCGTTTAATATTTTTCGTATATATGTATTCTTAGATTTATATTCATTATTTATTTTTCATTTTTTACTTTATTATATTTTACTTTCTATTTTTTATTGTTTTATACCTGTCGTGTATCTGTAATTTTAGATTTTTTTTTTCGTATGTGTATTTTTAGACTAAAATCAGGATGGTCAGTTCGTACAGCGACAGCACGATCGCCAACAAACTCGAAAGGGAACACGGGAATCACCGAAGCCGAACAGGAACACATCAGACAAGTAGGCGCCATTTTCAAATCCGATTTTTGTGCGTTCCATGCCGCATTGCTGGTGGTTTTTCTGTAATTGCGTACCCGCTCACTCGCAGCGGCGCTTTTTTTTCGTTTCTTGCAACTCTTCCCGTCATTTGTATTTCACATTTACTTTCATTATCCTTATTTGAATGACGTTACATTCATGGAACAAATTAGAACTTTGACATTTTCTGCAGGCTGAATTTAATTGCAACTTCATTAGCATACTGTAATTACCATTCATGCACTTTATGTACTTTACGTACCCAAATGTTAATTTTAATAGGACATTTTTTTCGGTGGGTGAATAAGGTAAAATGTAATTACTTCATTTAAAATTCGTTCAATAAACGTTTTAGAATTTCTAATAATTTGTACTAAAATTAGTCTGCAGAAACAGGAAGGTAATTAACCAGTGATGGCAAAATTTTACCCGTTTTATCACCGTTTATTTGCCAAAAAAGAATTCTGAGAGATTATTTGAGGTCAACAGCTCGGATATTTTCGATCGGTGTTCTTAAAAATTACTCTGGTTATTTTCCAATGATTCTGAGAGAGTTTCTGACGGGTTAATTCTTCCTCGGAGGCGGATTTCCTGAAACAAGATACTAGTAATATTGTATCCAAATTTTCATAGACCTCTGGAGAAAAAAAAGATTCAAAAATTTAAATTTTCTGCAGCGGGACACAAAATACTTGTAGTTTTGTATTTTAATTCACATTATTTTTTATTTATTAAATCATTTATTAAATTCATTTATTAAATTCACATAGAATTCTGAAAAAAATCGAAAATTTAAAATTTCTGCAGTGTGAAACTGTGAGCAGCGGCTCTAGGTATGATTACTGTAAAACCCCTGGCAGTTCCCTGAATTTCAGGCATTACTCATTTATGCTTCTTAAAATCATATCACGTGAAATAGGAGGACATATTAAAGAGCCATATTTTACATTCAAAAAAAAATTATTTAAAAAAAAACAATACCGTACACAGAAAATTCACTGTTGATCTTGTTGTTACAGGTTTTGGCCAAAGCCGAAGCGAGTCGAGTAAAAGAGCAGCAACGATTAGGGTGAGCGGTATTTTTTTTTCAGGAATTCTTTTTTTTCAAGGATTTTTTTTTGAGTTAATTAAAGCACATTGACATGTAGAAAAGTGAAGCTGTATTTATAATTTCGGCGATAGAATCAACGTTGACATGTGGTCCTCTAAACGTTAATTGATGTCGAGGATTTGAGTTTTTATCGCCTTCGTAAAGACGATGATAGATGTCCATCAAATCCTCTGGAAGTCCATGAACGCTTTTAGGAGTGGAACGGCTATAAAATCGCCACACACACACCACACTATTCTCCATTTCCTGATATCCTCAAATCTTCTTCGCCTCTTCTTCTTCTTCTGACCTACTTATCAGCGAAAGCGAAAATTCACTAGAAAATTTTATCCTTACTCTATGTATTTCTACTAAAAACGAAAAAAATAAATAAGGAGTAGTTTAAGCAAAAAACAGACATACATCTGGACTTTTTTTTTGAAAAATAAATAAAGAATAGTTTAAGCAAAAAAACAGACATTGATTGACATCTTTGATTATCATTCATTCCATTTTTTCTCTCTATTTATTCATCTAAACCCTTCTCTTCTTATTTCAACTACTCATCTCGATTCTGGTAAACTAGGTTCAAAACTACAAGGATACTGTAACCGCTGTAAAGTCGCCGCTAGCTCCTTTAATGCTACAGAACGACATGCGATATGAATGCCATCCATGGTTTATTCCGTGAATATTTTTTGCCACGAAGAGTTTAGTATGTTTCCCTCAGTACTTTGCGAATTCATAGCACTTTTTTTGCCTTGAAGGTCCTGAAGTGAAGATACCGCGAACTGCCATGCCGTTGGAAATTAGTGGAAATCGTTGCCGTTGCCGTTGTCGTTGTCGACGGCGACGACGACGACGAGAATCAACGTTGACATGTCGTCCTTTCAACGTTAATTGATGTCGAGCTTTTAGCGGGGGTCCCATCCATCTTCTTCGCGAGCGCGGACGATAAGTGATGTCCATCAGACTCTTGGAAAACTGATAAACGCCTACTTGAGTGCGGCGATCCTAAAAGCCCGCAGCACTCTGTATTATCCATTTGCTTTTATCCTCAAGCATTTTTCGCCTTCTTTTCTGCATTCTGCTGAGATCTATTCATCCGCAAAATTCCGCTCCAGAAAATTATTTTTAGACGTAGATGCATTAGCCTGACTGGCCTCCTCGTTCTATCCGAAGCGTTGTTTACTACTATACGTTTGTCTTCGATTCCAGTAAAATGGTCGATCGTTTGGAAAAAATGCGACGACGTGCAACTGGTAACGGTGTAACACATTGTCTACTATGTCATACAGAATTCGGTTTGTTAGCGTCAAAAAGTTACGCAGCAATGTGTGTGGATTGCCGAAAGGTACGTATTTTTCCTACTTTTCTTAATCTGTCTAAGATTCAATTAGAATACAAATGAAAATTTGATTATTTCAAAAGATTTCAACAGAAATAAAAATAGCCAACGCTTTAAAGTACTTTTTGCACCATAACTTTGAATCTAATTTTTGTCCGCAAGGCAACAACCATGGGAAAAAATCATTTTTGTGTGATTTTTCTTACGAATTTGGACGAGTTGTGATGTGCGCTAGCAAAGTAATAAATAAATAATATAATGTATAAATAAATAATATAATAACAATAATATATGAGCATAAACAAATAATACTAATATTATAGTAACATATAATATGTTTAGAAAAACTTAAATGCTGAAATAATAATAATAAATGCTGCTTAAATGGCACGTCTTCAGTAAATCTGTGCGGACCCGAGCATCTTTTTCGAAAAAAAAATTGTTTAAAAAAATTTGAAATTCCAAAAATCTCTTTAATTTGAACAAATTTTGTTGATAGATACTCGGTCGCTGGAAATTCAGCGGACGAGTTTCCGCGACTTCCGCTTCCGTGACTGTGATATTCATGTGTGATACGTGTGTTCACATGTCAGTACGTGTAATGTACGTGTAGAACAGGTTAGGAGCAGTGGTGGTGCTGTAAACTCGTCCAAGCGGCTAAAAACTGAGCATCTCGTCATATTTTTGAGCTCATTTTTTGGACAATTCTCAGAATTTTCACGAAGATTTTCTGTTCGTATTCGTTCTAATTTAAGTCGAAATGTTATTAGAATCGGTAGAAATTTCTGGAAACTTTGATCAAAGAAGAGGAATTATCAAGGATAAATAATTTCATCATTTGACATAAAATCCCCTATGGTTATACTTCTCTGAAAATCTCTTATTTTTTCTCTTTTAAAGGAAATCCTATAAAACATTCGAAATTTTTGGATTTTTATAAGTACATCCTTTAAGTGAGGCTTCTAATCCATGAAAATTTCAGTATGTTTGTCAACGAAATTGTGGTGTGGAGACATTGGACAGTCAACGTGGTGAAGTGGTGTTTCTATGCAAAATTTGTTCGGAAGCCAGAGAGGTGGTTAGTCGCTGGGTGGTCTGCTTTCTTATTTCTTCACAGCCTAACACCTATTCGTGCTTGCATGCGCAATCATTCACTGTTTTCTTTCTTTCCTTTCTTCTTATTCTTCCTTATTTGAGAATCAGATCTCTCCCTTAACTGGTCACACCCCAAGTCAACTTGATCTGATTCCATATCGCTGGTAACTACTGTAAGTCGAGCTGAAAAAAATGTTGATCCATAGCAAACCAGGCTATGGTAATGCTTCTTGCTAACCACGTCTTCTGTTCGGCTAATAGCGCTTACAGGGTTTTATTTTATTTCTTTTGTCTCAACCTTGGTTCCTGTGCGGTCATTTGCCGACTTATGGTAAGCTTACCAGCGATGAATTCTTCTGGTTTTTCCTGAAAATAAGGGGTTGATCTAAATTACGGGTCACTCTTCCTCTGTTTATTCCTACTAAACCTACTGTTCACTGCCTAAACGCTCTTTCTCGCATCTCCCTCCGCCCACGTAATTCAATGAGGATAAAGATTTGACATTTTCAAGTCAACTGTGCGAATTTCCACCCCTTTCCACTACCAAAAAAAATCCTGGAAAATCGAAAGAATTTCGAAACAAATCCTACGAAAAATAAAAGTCTCTAGCCAGAATAACCTAAAAGGGTGTTATCGACATCAAAAACTTTAAGTCGAAGGAGCGTTTGGGTAGGAATAGAAAAATTTCCTGCACTTTCTATTCCTACTGTCACATTTTCCTACTTTCGCCTACTCTTTCGCACTTTTTTGTTGAATTAAGCGACCACCCAAACAGTAAACTGTTTGTGTTGACGTGTTGCCTCGATATTGTTGCTAGGTTTCGTTGAACTAGGTACAGTTCCAAGAGAAATTCTGGAACTCGCTAGAGCTCCATGGACAATCCACACTCTCCTTGTATTTCATGGAACTGACTAGTGCACGAAAATTTGCACAAGTTCGTCTCTCCTTCCTTGTCTTTTCTAAAACTAATTACGATCTGTTCCTAATCACCTATTACTTCTTCCCAGCTGTTCCTAACTTAATTACTCATATTTAATTTCCCTGGAGGTGTCCTTTGTTGATTGCATGCTGCAGATAGGCTGCTTTCTCTACGAAACTGAAGAGTTTGTGTGTTTATTTCGAGAAAATTTTTAGCTTTGGAAAAAATCTGGCGCATGGTTCTACAAGGAAATCCCCGAATTTGTACGTCCTGAAGCGAATGGATCCGTTGTAACGTCACCACCGCATCATAAACCGTCATGGACGTCACCGGCAGGACCATCAGCGACATCACCGCAAGCTCGTAGGCATCTCCCTCAAATCCCTAATGAAAGGTGAGTTTTTTTTTTCTCGGATTGGGAACCATATGACTGACTGAGAAATATTCTTCAAACAATTACATAATAATTGAAAAAAGTTCAGCCGTACGACACCGCCTGTTGCATTACCGGATATTTTAATAAGGTTCGATTTATCTACGCACACACACAGCACTTTGTAAAGAAAGAAGTTTTAAATTTTTCGAAAAAAAAGTGCACATACATTTATTAAAATCCTTGACTGAATCCCTTCCGAGTTCTGTGCTGGTCCTGTACATGGTCTTATTGAGCCCTTCACAATGCCTCGCACAACAAAAAAAAATGTGCTTGTCATTTTTTTTCACGCTGTTGATATCACGGAAAATTCCTAGAACTTCCTTAATTTCTTCCAGATCAAAATCCCCTCGACCCAGAATTCAACCGTCATGGGTCAAGGAGAAGGTGATGTCGTCGATGTCGGTGGATGACGATGACAGGTGACAGCGTTTGCTTGGATCTTACTGACATTATGGATTATAGATTTTCAAGTTTTTTTTATAGATCATGGATTCTTGAGTTTTTTCTTTCCAGAAGCTCTTCCGATGGCGAATTCGCTCAATCCGGCGTAATCAGACGTAATCATAAAGCGACAATGGCCCGACGAGAGGAGAACCTCGCCCGATTCGCTCTTCATGCCACACATATCAGCGATAGCGGTGGGTCCTAGGAAGAATAAGCTCGCGCGCCAGCGCTTTTGTTCATTTTCTGGATCACTTTAGAAGAAGATTCATCGCCGGAATCGAGAGCTTCGACACGTTCCACGTCTCCACGTCGATCCCTGGCCACCCCATCCTCTTACGATTCTGCTCATAATCAAACCGCTCCGCCAACACATCTTGACGATGCGAGAAGTATTGACAGCGGAGGTAATCGGAGTCAGTTTATTATCATTACTACTAATTTTCGGCGTTTTTTTTTCCTTCAAAGAAAATAAAATAAAAAAGGAATAAAAATAAATAAAAATAAAATAATAAAAATAAGAGAAAAGGAAGAAATCCTGTGATTGAAGGCAACCTATCACGAAATCAATAATAGTACATTTTCGCATCTCACTACAAATGATTGGTGTAGAGGTGTTGTCTACAGCGTGAATATGAGAGTGATAACGTTCCTCAATTCCCTCCAGTAATCCAGAAAATGTCGTGTGAAAGCCTTGTGTGAACCGATCTTCCCAACGATGCAACTTATTACGGGCAATGGAACGACGGGAATCCGCAAACCTTTTACCGGCCACTTCTGTTGCTTGCTGCTTGTTTGATTTACACTAATCGGGATTATGAACGCTGGACGACGACAGCGTTGCCCGTGTTTTATCTCGTGCTTAGTTGCATCGTTACAGAAAAGGGATCACACAACGCTGTTTCACACGCCCTTATCCGGATCCCTAAGAAACTGAGACTTATCACACCTATACTCGTACACTATCTTGCTATTTTGTGCATCCTCATCAACATCTACCCGTATAGATATCCCAGTATCGTCAATTTCGTGCCACGTCTTCACTGGGTCAAACTAAGATCATAACTGATTTGAAGCCGTAATTTGAAAACTGACGATAAGAAACAAATAAATATAAATAATGATAAAATGAATAGTAATAAAATACAATTTTTCGTTAATTTCAATTCTTCACGAAACGACTACAACAGAAGAACAAAAATTATATGTTCATGAGATAACGAAAAAAAATCCTGAATAATTAAAGCAAAGGAAAAGGAGTAAGGAATACGATTGGTAGAGAAAAAACGAAAAAAAAGAAGATGTAGCACGTAGAACTCGAGATTCGCCTTGATTTAATGGGATTTCTCTTGGTTAGGTGGAGAAAAAGTTCGAGTTAAATTAATAGGGTTTACTGTATCAAAGTTTTAGTGAGATGAAATGGGACAAAAATTTATTTTCTAACCAGTCTCCCACATACGTTATCAAGGAAATCCGCCAATCACAAAACTATTTTTTGACGATTTTGTGAAATTTTGAAAACCCGTGGGACAAAATCGGGACAAATTCTAACCAGAAGCAGTAACTTCTAATGAATCATTGATCAGAAATCAAATAATTAATATTCTTAGACAAAAAAAAATGCAGAAAAAAATGGTTTTTGGGGGATCAAAGACCAGCAAAAACGAAAACACTGAAAAAAAAAGTTCAATTGAATTTATCAAATTTCTTATGAATTATTTCTGTTACCTATCATGAATCCGCTCCTTTTTCAGTAGTCCAATCGGACCACTCCAATCCACAACAAGCATTGACTCTATCCGTTTCCTCATTAGCCCCATTCTCCTCAAGTACCACAACAAGCGAGAATGCACCAGTACAAGTGAGAAGAATCAGTCAAACTGAGCTCCCATACGATACAAGAGTGGCGCAATCAGCTTCAAGTTAGCCTTAGAGCACGTTATTTATCATCCACAATAGTTTTACGTAGGTCCCTTGAACTTGAACTTAAATTCCTCAGGAGGATCTTTGGCACTAGCGACACCGCCTCCGATCCCACCTCGAGCAAGTCCTGTTCCCACAGAGCCACGATCAAGTCCGGCACCATCGGTTGATATGATGTCCAGAAAGATTAGCATCAGTTCCGCAGCCAGCACAAAACGAGCAGGAACATCGAACGATAGTGTGAACGTCCTGGAGCCTATCAAATCTCAGGTGAGCGCATGAATAAGTGAGGTAACCACGATCAGGGAAAAATGAGGAAATTTTCCAGGCTACTCCAAGAACTGAATCACCAACTGCTTCATTTATGAGTTCACCAGATGATGATTCAAGTATGTGATTTTGGAACTCTGTTTTTTCAGGAATTTATCCGAGGAACTTCTCCTTTTTTATTAATTTTTTCTCCCTCATCTCCCCTCTTTTCCCTCTTAGCACTTCCTAACCGGATATAAAGATGATTGAGATCTTTGCTGTCAGAAGTAAGGAGTTGGTTGAAAGAAGTTTCTGGAAATTTCTTGGAAAAAAGAATAGAACCTAGATCCTCTCAGATGAGTCACAAACTGCATAAAATAGCAAAATTGCTGCACTTTAAGCACGATTTTCTTTACGAATCAGCACTAATGCGGCTACGGTATGTTCCAATCAGGACCCCGCGTCTCTGTAACACAAGCAGTATGACTAGAATAGTACAGTAAGATGGAACTGACCCGTTGATACCTTTTGAACATCGATATCCGATAGATCCTCAAGTGCAAAAAAAAAAGCCGACGGCTTTATTCAATGAGATTCATGTTTAAATTCAGTCCACTGGAATTTTTCAAATATTTTCATTTATCTACATAATTATCTATCTAAATAACCACGACATTTTAAAAAATATAAAAAATTCGATAAAAATCCCTATCTTATATGCAAATCACACCATAGTCTGGTTCACAACGAACCTCCTACGAATTTTTTTCTACGAGTTTCTCAACAATGAAAATGTGGGATAGGACATATTTCGAGGACTACAGGTTTTTGATGGTAAATTATGCATGCAGGCAATTTTTTTCCTGGGTGAATATCCTGTTCTCCTTATTTTTGTCTTGGATGTTTTAAAATCTTTGAGTAACTTGTTTTCACTAACATTTTCTTGTGGAACTCATTGAAAACGCTTCCTTCGTTCTAATCTAAGGGTTAGCGGATAGGATCAGCGTCTTATCAGTTAGAGATACATCCGAGTTTACGTTAATCCGTCCTAAACCATAAATTCATAATTCGCATAAATTCAATTGGAATACTAGAGTTAGATTGCTTATAGAACTGGTAGGCATTTAATTTTTTGTCTTTTCTTAAAACAACCTGTTCCATAGCTTACAACCTAAAACCTTCTTTTTTTTCTTCTCTAGCTAATATGTGAACTAATGACATTTCATGTCATGTATTCTGATGTAAGCTATGCCTCTTCGGATCGCATAGGGTTTTCCAAGAGTAATCAGTCCTATAAGTTTTCCTATTTTTATCCGAAAATTTGCTTTATCCTTGAAAGTGTGGATCTGCAGTGCATTATAGCACGGATAATTTATATCGTTATTGTGAGCAAACGTCCCTTTTTTCCCAATTTAATGTATCCTGAATAGAATTAATTTTGATTGACAGCAAACATAGAGACTCATTCATGCACTCATTTTCCTCTCGTCCGTCACAAACCTCACGCTCACCTTTTTTTTACAATGTCCACACTGCAACAGTAACAACAGCATCATGTCATTGTTTTTTTTTTCGCTTGCTTTTTGTAATGTTTCCTTTTTATTTTTTTTTAATTTTTTGTATTTTTTCGATGGAAATCACACGCTCAAGCTCTAGATTCTGATGACACGTTGTAGCACTTCGCTGATGTGTCTCGGCTACGTCAACTCGTCAACTGTTTAGAGTCACGCACGCGTCGACGTGCGATCATCGCACGTTTTCATTCGTCGAAGCGTCAAATGACTTTGGAAGAGCCGCCGACTGCCGCCGAAGAGATCATCACCGCATCGCCTACCGTAGCCGCATCGTACAGTACACCGGACGGACTGAACTCGGAACAGGCGTTGACGGCACAGCAACAGCAGCAACAGCAGCCTGGTTCGGCTACTATTCGACGACGCATGCCTGTTTTTCTGCTTTCCTGCTTCTTTCCTGCTCATAATCGTACGCTTTCTTTTTTTGTGGAGCTATTTATTTTGATAATTATTGGGCAGATTTGGGGAAGAAAAATAGAGAAACTACGTATTATGAGTGAAGGAAAGTAAATGCATGGAATGTGATTGTGATGGAGAAAATTTGTGATTTTTTTGTAAACGTGCGTGTTTTTCCACGTCGTTTTTTTTTTTCGTCCAACGTGATGAACGCATGCAGAATAGCGCACCAGCTTATGTACGCACGTCCAAGCCTTTCTTTTCCTATCATCACTATCTTTTTGGGTGCTCTTAGGTTCATTCAAATATTCTTCAATTTTTCATTAAAACAATTTAAGGTACTCTCGGTTCCATACAGTTTACGGTTCTCTACAATCAATCCGAAAAGAAACTCACTGTTCATCTTATTCGAGCTAAGGTTTGTTTCATTTTTCTGATGTTTTTTTTTTCTCTGGAAATTCCTGAGAATTTTCCTGTGGATGGATGTTTCCCTATGGATTTTCTGATGTGTATTCTTTGGAAATAGGTGGAATATTCCAAATAATCCGTGATGACACAGTAGATTTCAACAGAAAAAATATTAATATTAAATATTATGCTGAAAAAATGCTGTTATTTCATAAGGCTTTGAGGTTTTCCAACAATTTCCTCGTCCTCTTTTTTTTTCTCTCGATACTTTGAGTTTTTTTTTACAAAGCTTGGCGAAACCATTTAAAATATTTAAAATAAACATTTCAGAACCTAAAAGCTATGGACAGCAACGGTTTCTCCGATCCATACGTGAAATTGCATCTAATTCCCGGGATAGCTAAAGCTACAAAGCTGACCTCAAAAACTATCGAGAAAACGTTAAATCCTGAATGGAATGAAGAATTGAACTATTACGGTGTCACCGAGGAGGATAAACAAAAGAAAACATTGTGAGTTCTTGCACAAAAAAAAAGAGAAAACAAGTTTTCTTGTTTGAAATTCCAAAAATGTTTTTTTTTTTGAAAATTGTGGTTACAGAAGAATAACCGTTCTCGATCGTGATCGTATCGGTTCGGATTTTCTTGGCGAAACACGGATTGCCTTGAAGAAACTGCCAATGAACACAGTGAAAAAATTCAACCTCTATCTAGAACACGCTATTCCGGTATGAAACTATGCCAAAGACTTTTATTCCAGAAAAAAAAATAATTCGCAATCCTGAAGACGATTGTTTTTAGGTTCAGCAGTCTCGACAAGAAGATGAGTCAATAAGGGGAAAAATTCTAGTCGCTTTGCAATATAATATTCAACAAGGTTAATAATCTTTTTTTTAGAGATTGATCCTCCTTTTCTAAAATTTTGATTTCCAGGATCCTTATTTGTTACCATTAAACGATGTGCTGAATTGATAGGAATGGACTCAACAGGATTTTCTGATCCCTACTGCAAAATGTAAGTCTTTCAAAAATCCGCCTGTAAAAATTCCCTAAAAAATTAACAGTAATAATAATAAATAAAATAATATATGTATTGTTGGCTACGTTCGCTCAATCAACCGTGACCGCGCTGTCCGTTAGCGAGAAACGGGTCCGATTTACAGCGGATGCGTTGCGGTTCTCTGAGCAAACATAAGAGTGTGTGCGGCTATGTGTTCGTATAGATAGCAGATAAATCAATAGTTTTTTTTTTCATGTGGGCGCCACTGAACGCGTTCACCAAGGATAACATGTTCAACTGAGTCAATACGTGATGCATCGCGTTAGCCGGGACATGTTGAAGCCTGGTTGAACATGTTCGTTGCCTACTGTAACTCGTCCTTTCCAATTATCAAGCCCAATTATCAAATTTATATCACTTATATAATTTTCTAAATTATTTTTGTCTCTAATTATCTATTAACTACCACTAAACTTACTATTAAATTATGCTAACTAGGTTAAATTGACGCTTATTAAATTGCTGTATTTATCTTTATTATATATATATTATTTTCTTCTCTTTCTTTTATTATTATTATTATTATCATCTTTATTATTTATTAATTATCTTAATGACTATTATTAGACTACTAGCATTAACGTAATAGTGGAATTATACTACTCATTCTTTCTCCTAATAATACCTAATGATGTATTAAATAAAATCATTCATAAATATTATTGATTTTTCAGCTCTTCCTTTACTCATAATACCATGTTGAATTAAATAAAATTATCTATGAATTGTATTGATTTTTCAGCTCACTTACGCCAGTCACCTCTAAAGCTCATCGCCAAAGGACTTCAATAAAAAAGAGAACACTAAATCCAGAGTTCAATGAGGTTAGATTTTTTCACAAAAACATTTTTTTCGTTCAGATAGAACGAGGAAGAACTTCAATTAACGTGTCAGTCATTGAAAATTCAATTATTTTACTCGTTTAGACCCTAACATTCATTGTTCCATTCAAAGATTTGCCGAAAAAGACCCTACAAATCGGTGTATTTGATCATGATCTAGGGAAACAAGATGATTACATCGGTGAGTTTTGGCTCTTTTTTTTTGAAATCACCTCAAAATTTCCTCTATGACTAGCCGAAGCTGATTTAAAGGTGGAATTGTCCTATCGGCGTCCGCTAAAGAGGATCGAGGCAAGCAATGGATTAATTGTATCGAAAATCCCGGTCAAACATTTGAAGTATGGCATCAACTCGAATTAGATGGTTAGGATTAGAACACCAGGATGTCAACTTGTCTTTTTTTTTCCTTACAAACAATCCTCGATACCCCTGAAAGTCTTCCAGATTTCAATAAAGGGGGATACTCCCCTTTATTCTCATATGATGACCATTTCTTTATAAACTGTGTTCACTTTCTAAGCTCATTCAAGTAGATGATTATGTTAGTTTGAAGATGCTTTGTTTTCTTTTTCTTTCTTTTTTCCTTCTTCCTTTTTTTTCTTTGAATTCTATGAGTTTTGTGCCGCTCCTACATAGCCATGGCACACCTTATTGATATTCACTTTTCGGGTTTTAACCGTATCGTTTACGCTAAGTTACGGTATATTTTAAATCTGTGTTAGCCTCTGTTAGTAAATCACGATGTAGTGCATTGTATTCAAAATGAGCTCTTCTTCATATCGCGCTCTATTCAAGCTAATCGTAATTAAATTTGATGTATTACTATTTTTTTTTCTAATATATCTGATCAATAGTCGATTACCGGTGTTTCATTTGAGACGGTGTAAACTATTTCCAAAACGTTATGATTCCAACAGAACGACATATATATTTCTATCGTTATTAATAAATATGTGTTTCTGTTTTGTACTTGTTTTTTTCCTATGTCACATGCATGGAGCGGGGGTAGCGCAGTCGGTAAAAGGTTCCGCTGTCTGCACGATCGATCGGAGGTTCGAATCCGCCCTTGCGCTCACTAAGCCTTTCATCCCTCCGAGATCGATAAATTTGTACCAGACTTGTCTGGGAGGAAAATAACACTGACTTGACACATCGGCTAACCACTGCAGGTCATTGTATAGGCCAGTTACACGTCCATAGAACCAGAAAGGATTTTGAATTGAATTGAACGAGGTAGCGCGGGTCCCAAACGGATTGTTTAACGCCAGATACTTTATGACACTACTTTATACCACATTAATACATATGAAGTTGTAAAAAAAAAAATAAATTCTAAACGAAAATGACGTAAAGGATACGTTGGATGTCCATGTCCTATGTGAATATTTATTTTTTTTTTATTTATGGATATGGATATGTTAAAACCAGCCTGAACGTCCAGCTAAAGCCGGATTTCAGACTTTTTGTAGCGTTAACTTCGCTCGCCTTCACCGATCAATAAGATATAGTGGTAGCGACATTTTTGGAAAATTACAATTGCTTTTTCCTACCAACGTTTCCCTCAATTTTTTTTACCCGAAAATTTGAGCATAGATGAAAGGTTTTCCCTAAACGCTCAGTTCTATATTTGTAGAACAATCAATCGTGATTTTACATCTATATTTCTCTCAATTCTCCACAAACTGGAAACATTATTCAAAGTATGAGTTTCCTCCGTTTTCAGCAATTAGCAAGAATGATGTGCTATCATGGAATGATGTAAATATCACTATTGTAGTGATAAAAATAACGCCAGATCGCGTAAACTGTTGGTTACTACGTATTGCATTTAAGCAGTTGTTTGCACGTGTGTTTCCTCTTTTTGAAGAAAGGATGCTAGCAGCATCAAGAGACATGCTGGGAAATAGATATGCGAAGGGACCATAGAAACCCATTCTACCTCCTTGAGGCTTCCGCGCACCAATCCGACGCAATGGAACCCGTCTCTCCCCACTTAATAGCTTTCTGGCACCGGCGCACCATTCCGATCCTGTGGGACCTGTCCCACCCCATTTTAGAGATATCTGGCTGCGGGGCACGAATTCGTCGCCGTAGGACCCGTCTCACCCTATTTTACCGCGTTGAAGCTCCTGCACACCAAACCGACGCCATAGTATTCGTCTCCCTCTCTTTCTGGAATTTTTTGACTGAGACACACACATGCACAGACGCACGCACGTGACAGAATAAGCCCGTTATTATGTAGCATGATAGTTTGCAAATTTTGAAGTATAAATTCACATAAAAGTTTATTTACCCTCACTAACATATGAGGGGAACTAATTTTCTTTATCAAAGCTGACATACTATGGTTTATATGTTGGACAATGGTGAAAAGGTAGAGTGCTCGCTTATCAGGTGCATGGTGATGGTTCGGAACCTCATGTGTGCACATTTTTGCATCATTGTGGATTATTTTCGTGACACACAGACAAACACACACACATACATACATACACACACGGATTAAGCGCGTTATTATATAGCATGATAGAATGTCAGATGGAAACATATGGAATTTTTCGTGACATCTAAAGGAGTTTATAAGACCAAAGACTCGTTGCTTCTATGATTTTTGTTGTGTACGGATGGTGGACGGGTGTAGTGTAGTGGTAAGTTGGTTGCATCGATAATCGCACTATCGAGATGGTGCCTGTGCCAAGCTACCCTTTCCCCCATCCTTCATCAAAGGATGTGACCGCAGGAGGATAAAAATACTGACATCACCATATCGGCTGCCCCTTGCCAGTTAATGTGTGCGCCTTATGCGCCCTCCTAAAGTTTTCTTTCAATAAATTGAATTTTCTCTCCGTTCCATATGCATTGCGCGAATTTCAGAATCTTTTCCTTTCTTGTCTTTTTACCATTTTTTGTCCAAAAGACCGTAGTTAGGAACTTCATGTCTTTTCTTAATGCACATAACAAAATTCACAACAGTAATCGTTCTTCTACACGTTTTTCGGATCCTTCTTATTTGAACCATTTAAAGCATTTCAAAACACTGTAGTTGGACGCAAAGTTCTTTTTTCTGTTCAAGTAGTGCTTTGAAATATTCAAGCAAGTATACGAATAGGTTAGACATGTTTACATGGTTGTTTACATCCTCATGCCATAAAATAACGGGGCTTATTCTGTCATGTGCGTGCGTGCGTGCGTGCGTGTGTGTGTGTGTGTGTGTGGGTGTGTGTGCGTGTGTGTGGTGTGTGTTTGTGTGTGTGTGTGGTGTGTGTGTGGTGTGTGTGTGGTGTGTGTATGTGTGTGCATGTGTGTCGATAAGATCGACTTCAGTCAATTTCCCTTTTTTTGTACTATTGTGTACTGTGAAGTGTTGTTCGAGTATTATGTACTGTATCAAATATTATGTACTGTGAACTGTTAGTCAAGTATTGGTTTTCTGTCAATCAATAGGCGAGGAATGCGATATCTGAAGCTTTCATCTAAATGCCGCGCAAGGCTCCAAAAACATTCTTTTCGTTCCTCCCCTTCTTATAAAATGCTCACTAGTTGCGTTGTGGCAATCCACCTCATTTGATCCTTTTCAAGTATTGTTAGAACGCCGTTGAACTCACTTCATCATTGGAAATCATTCATATAACTTTCAAATTTTACGCTACCATGCATCACAGGAGTGACAATTGTTTTCAAGGAAATCGAAAAGGAAAAGTGCATGTAGCAGTTCATTGCGCACATAGTTGCTTGTTTTGTATGTAATCGTCGTAACTATTTGTGAATGACATTATTTGTTTGTCGAGGTTTAATTACCCAAGTTTGAGGTAAAAGCCTAATTTGGACGCGTTGGTGTTCGTGTCGTGTGAAAGTACAAATTTTACATCCGCGTGGCGTGGTCAAGGATCATTTGGTGAGCAACTAAACAAGTAAACAAGTCACTGTCACACACACAACGCGCTGCAATGTGCGTTTAGTGGTCCATATGAAGTGTGACGCAAAAAAAACTACCCACAACTTTGCACCAATTAATCCAAATAAGAAGTTTTTTTTCCATACAGTAGTCACAAAATTCTACATAGGATCTCACAGATTACATTCAAAATTATTCCCTTTAACTTCAAAACAAATATCCAACCTTTTCCGGGAATTTTTGAGTATGCACGCGATCATTTCCCATGCCCCATACCATCTCTAAGACGCTTCTCAAAAAAAATCGATGGCTTATGGTAGTTGGTCAGTTCAACTATTGTATCGATTTGTTTAGGCATACTTTTAGAATTTTAGAATTTTTGGAATTCTTTTCGAATCTTTATTCAGAGTTTTGGCACCAGTTGACCACGAGTATGACAAATACATCAATTTGGAAAATTGAAAATCCTATTTATTTTTATGGACTTTCTTCCTGGAGTCATTCGAGTCTCCCTGAGGTTTTGTTGTATCCTGATTACGAATATGATGAATATTTCAAGCGAATACGTTAATTCCATGCATTTTTCTAGTGCTTTCTGTTATTTCTCTCTATTCATTCCCAAAAACCTCACCTATAGATCGTCGGGCACATGCTAATTATATGCATCCGGTGTCCTTCCGTAGGAAATATTTGATCTATGGTAAGCGCCGTCCAGTACGGAAAGCACACAGTAAAATGCTATTGATATCCTTTTAAAAATTACACTAGAATATTGTAAAATAATAAAATAAATAACAATATAAATATGATATAGTATAAATAATAATATCATATAATATAGCAATATAATAAATAAGGGGCGGGTGTAGTGTAGCGGTTAGAGGTTCCGCTTACTGCACAATCGATCGGAGGGTCGAATCCGCCCTAGTGCTCACCAAGCCCTTCATCCCTCTGGGGTACCGATAAATTGGTACCAGACTTGTCTGCGAGGATAAAAACACTGACTCGACACATCGGCTAGCCCCCGCAAGTCATTGTATGGGGCCAGTTACACGCTCGTGAACCTCAAACGATTCTGAATTGAAGTGAACGTGGTAGCGGGGGTCCCATGCGGATTGATTAACGCCAGAAACTTTATACTTTATCCTTTTATAATAAATAAACATAATAAATATAACAAAATGAAATATTTGCTGTGTTCATGAGAAATAACTATATCTGGGTAGAGATGGCATAAACGGCCAACAATTTGTATGGTAAAAATTCTATTTCCGTGGATCTGACTCTTTCCTATTAATGTTAAATCACATTTATCATTACTAGTAGTGTATACGAGCCCCGTATGTATGCGAATCTGATTGCTATCTGCTCGCGATGTGGATCTCCTTGTACTAAATTCAATCAGGAATTTGAGTACACTCTCTCAGCACCGTACGCGCTGTATAACCTACATAGTTATAATCCGGAAGTTACCTAGAGATTTCAAAAAGGTGATGTTGTCCAGTACACCGCCAAAGAGCAACTCAACTTAAAATATACTTAAAATTTCAAATACCTAGACGGAGCGTGGAATCTTCGGGAATAACTCATCGTTTCGTCACGCTGAAATGCTCGACGTAGTCGACCTGTGGTACCTTGTGGTACACTCGGTGTCAATCGGCAGTTCACAAGACACGACGCCAATTCTCGGAAGATATGGAACAGGGACGAATAAATGGATTCTTTGCAAGCCCGGCTACGGATCAGGAAGGTTGGGCAAAGTTGTATTCAAGGACGACACGCCTCGGCCAAGATCCCGGTAACCGCGTCACGCGATAATACCACCCAAACGGTTAAGTAGGTCAAAGCACTCCAGTGTAACTGATCGAATGTTATGAATAATTAACATTTTGATAAGGATCTCCGTCGTATCGCTTATCGCCTCCACAATTTTCTGCAATCGAATTGAAGAGAACGAGTGTAGTGCAGTCGGTATGAGGTTCCACTATGACTGCACGGTCGACCAGTGGTTCGAAACCGCTCCGATGCCAACCAAGCTTTTTACCCCTTCGGGATCGAAAAATTGGTAGCAGACCTATTTGGGACGATAAAAACACTGAACTGTTATGTACATCGGTTGACCTCTGCAGGTCATTCTATAGGCTAGACCTCGCAAACCTCAAACGATTCTGAATTGAAGTGAACGTGGGGGCGCATCCCAAGCGGATTGATTAACGCCAGGCACTTTATCCTCATCTTTTATCTTCTGCTTCTACGAGATCTTCATAAAACTTTATCATAGGCATAGAAATTACATAAGAACATGCACATGATTCTTTTCTAAACATTGACAATTCTCAACAAGTTCGACACAAATTGCACTATGCGAACAAATTGATAAATTATGGGAAATCAATATCAATCAATTTGATAACTGTCTAAAATCTGTACACACCATGAGAATAGCGCGTGAAAACTACGAAACGAGACTTTCGAGCCTAAGGCACGATGCGATGCTCCTGTGTCTGTCCAACGTTCTTTTTTTTAAATAAATTGACGCATGAAATCATAACGTCAACAATCATCACTACTACACCTAACACCAACTTTTGTGCATATTAAGCACAAACACCTCGTAGGAATCACATCACTGCTCAATAAAATTGTAAAGGTATAGAAGCAAATAGAAGAAATGTGCACAAAAAATAAAAAGAAAAAAATAGCGACGAAAATCAATGAATCTATACCTCAGACGAGATCTAGCCACGCGTCGACAACAACGAGAAAAAAAAAGAACTAGTACAAGACCTGTAAAGAAACAAAAAAAATCCGCTCGATTGATCTACAAGGCGATTCATATATACGTACAGAATATATGTAGATTAGCCAAGACAAAACAAACAAAAAAAAAACCATTCCAAAGAAATAAACGCACTAGGCCAGTCCTCGCTACTGTAAAACAATGCTTTGACGAATAGAAGGGATTTCTGGTTCAAAAAAAGAGAAAATAATGGCGCACATCATAAAAAAAAGATTTAGCAAAAAATAAGTTCTAAAATTTATATGTTAGCTACGTGCGCGATTTTTGAAACACAAATGGTATCAGACTTTCAGGAAGCATTATTTCGATTAGATCAATCTCAAAAATGACTCAAATGACCCAGTACGGACTGGAACGGTTTCATTAAAGAATGTATTGGAATGGATGAAAGAGATGAAGAGATTGATTGGATATTTTAAAGTGAACAAGCGAGTGGACGATATATAACAAGGAATGGATGTCATCATATAGGGGAATCACGAGAATTGGCATGTTAGTAACAGTAAAAATTCTGCACAATTACGATAACAAAATTTTAAGAAAAAAAAACGACAAAAATTCGCACAGACTACGCAATTACTAGTTGCTCTAGCAAAGAGCTGCACAGTATCGGATGTTCATTACAATTTAACACAGTTCAGATAGAAAAAACCTGAGCAAGCACAAAACTAGTATACCCTTTGTACGTTTTACCAAAAACTTCACACTTTTTTTTCCAGTCATTTTAATGTGGATGCGTCTGTACAGGGCCTTGTAATGCCTCGAATTTTCCTTGTTCCGTTAGCAAATATTCCACAATTTGCCCTTGCATGATCATATTGAATGCCATGTGTGAATTTGATTGTACTGGCTGCACCACCTCCTCCTACAACAGGGGTTGAAAAATTTAACAAAAAAAAGTCCATTTTATATCAAATATGTAAATCAAACTATTTCCTACCTTCTTTTGATCTCTCTTTTTCTTGCTGCCGTCTTTCTTTTTCGCTGGCGTCTTCTCATCCCCACTGTTGAATAAGGTCGGACCAAACATAATCGCCAGATTATGTGTTTGCATGCGGTTTTTGTCCGAATGCGCCGCCACCCTAAAATGTGCCAATAATCGTTTGCAATTCTGAACATCAACGAAATCATAGCGTCTTTAAATAACAAAAGAGTTTCGTAACATATTCAGATTTCAATAAGGATATTGAAACGAAGAAAGAAAATTAACAGATTACGAGAGCGTGGAAAGTCGAAAGTGGAATGACTTGCATCTAATATATTTATTAAACTTTTCCTATAAGGAAATCCTAGTCCATATTTTATCCTGCATTTATTTTCACATTTGCTCTTAATAGTTATTCCCAACTGTTGAACTACGATATAAATTTCATGTGAGAATTACCCTTATAGACGTCACTCGTTGACAACTCCCCCAAATCCATTCGTCATACGAAAAAAAAAATTAACCAAAAAAGCTATGGCTGTCACCAAAAAACATCTGCTCAGAATCGTCGGTCAGCAGCAGAAAAAACCAAAAAATATCCCGAAAATCTCCGTTTGCTCTCCGAATACTACAAAACATACCTTTGCAAATGTCGTAACAGCATCTTCAGGGTTTCACGGTTTTCAGGTGGTAACATTTTGAGGAGTTCATCGAATCGTTTGAATCGTTGTTTGGGATTTTGTAGCTCTGAAACGTGTACGATTGAAAACTGAGTGATTTTCAATATTTTGGTACTTTCCTTCTATCAATACCGTCTCATACAAACTCTAATTTAGAACACATTTCTGGTTGCTGGTAGCTAACTGCCGTGCCAGCCACCTCAGCAGAACGTTCGAATGATCCCTCTGCTAACTCAAGCTCCTTCCTATCATTTTTGCGCTTCTCAAATTCTTCTAGCACACAAACCAAAGGCAAACATATTTCGGCCATCCATAAAATAGCGCAATTTAATCGTCCATTGGCACCATCTGCACAGGATGACGAATATGCTGACACCTACCATCTGGATGGACACCTTTGCCCCTACTGTTCAGATTTATGTTATCGTTTCACCTTTTGTGAGCATAGTAAGCTCGCGTACTACCGTACCGACTATTGTTTCACACAGTAACCAAGCATATCCCAAAAGAAAAAGAAAACCACTCACTAATAGCACTCAAATAGTCCTTCGTCAGAGAAAGTGGGAATACTGGCTCAGCCAATTCACGAAAAAACAGCTTCAGTGCACCTGTCAGCACATGCACGTCCTCTTCATTCACCAGCGCGCTATACTTGTCTAAAATTCAAATCATCATAGTGAAATCATATTCGTTAAGAAGAAAATCCTGTTTTGTAGAACACAATCGTATGGAAAAGACTGAAAATTTCCGACCTTGATCTACTTGGCATCGAATCCGCTGCACTGCAGACAAGTTTCCACTTACTCTAGAAAAGAAAAACAACAATTTATGATCAACACACAAGTTTTACTCTAAGTAAAATTTACATTAAAGGCATCACCCCACGAATCTGAGGTGGTGCAGATTTTAGGTGGAGTATTCGTATACGGGATGGGAGACTACGGAGAGGGAGGTGATTCCGTCTATTTCTTGCTAATTGCCGTAAAAAACGGCCCGGAAGTTGCGGCGCCGCACAAGACTGGCGCGCTCCAATCGAACCTCTTGTACAAAATGGTGCGCCAAAACGAATGAAGCCGTATCTTCCGGGCCGTTTTTTACGGCAATTAGGAAGAAATGGACGGAATCACCCCCCTCTCCGTAGTCTCCCATCCTGTATACGAATACTCCGCCTGAAATGTGCACCACCTCAGATTCGTGGGGTGATGCCTTTAAAATGTTTTCAACGAGGACTTTCTCACACAATTTTCTGTTCAGAAATAACTAGCAATTTCAGAATTCTAAACTCTAAATCCCTAAGATGATGAATTCATTATCTTCGTGGAAACAAAAAAAATATGCACAAAAACAAAGAATATTTCAACAGAAAGGATTCGAGACCGACAACTATAAAGTGAAAAAAAATATCAACAAAAAAAAACTGATTATAGTGTCTATGCCTAGTCATGAATGGAAAAAAAGGAATTTCGTGACAAAAAAGAATGTAAACTGGGGAGTTAAAGAATTAATCAAATGAAGAGAATATGAAAAAAAAAAACACTTACCGATAGAGACCATCGATTTCTAGTCCTCTACTCTCTATTAGCTCTGTCACCGTTCTTATAAATTTCGGCACAAAGCTGTTCTCCAACTGACAGATTGCTGATAATGTGCTTCCAAACACGGGTTCATCTGAAAATTTCGAACTTATTGCTTGAGCTATGTTGAGAAAAGGCAGAAATAAAGTATGTAACTGAAAGAATTCAGTCGCTTACGTTTGTAAATACCCTTCTCCTTGAGCGAATCAACGCTTGGTCGATTTCGGAAGAATCTTATCAGCTTCTCTAGGATAGATTCTCTGGACGGTCTTGGCTCGTCCACTATCCATCCGGATGCACCGGCTGAAGTAGTTGTCGCGCCGCATTCAATTGAAGAATGTGCCATTTGATCCGAGCGTGACGAAGAGCTATGAGTAATGCGTCGACTGAAAAAAAAAAATCATTCATTCATTACTCATTCTAATCACTTAACAAAAAAAAACATTAAAATCAACTCAAAACTTACTTGTTCAGCATTGTCGTCGAATGTGGTCTGTTCGACAACGTAGAAGGATTGCGGACGATCGCACATGATGAATCCAATACGGCCGGTTGGATAGGAAGTCCCGAGCATGGCGGAGCAGAGGGCTGGAATATCATTGATAACGGACAACTCTAACGATCACATGCGTGGAACCGTTCGAAGAAAATACCCTCTACAACTCCCTTTAATGTTTTTTCAATCAAATTTTTACGTCTTAGTTGAAAAACATTGATTTTCGCAAATTTAAACGTTTTTCACTTCTATTACTTTTTCCTTTTTCTAAATGCAACAATAATTTATCAAAAAAAAAATTTCCTCGATGGAAGAAATCATAGTTCTGCAAGTGCATTCGCGATTCCTATCTACATTTACTAACGTCGCACAAAACTAGGATTACAGAACGAATTATGACGAACTACACGACGAAGTATGACGAATTACATGGTTGACGCTGTGATCTTGCAAATTCACACTTGTTGTGGTGGACTTGAAAAATAAAAATTACGATATTTGAACGTTCAACTAACGAGTTACTGAGTGAGATTGATTGCAAATCATAAACATAACAAAATTCGCCAAGAAAAGGAGGAGATGCGGTAAATAACACACAAGGAGCAGCAGTCTTGTTTGCTTCATTTGTTAATCATGGTTAATTTTTCTCTTTTTCTAGCTCCATCAAGGGAAAAAGTATTAATAATTCGACTCGAAAATTGAAAAAACAGATCAGCGATTAAAGAAGTAACTTTAAAATGATTAAGATGCTTAATAGAGAAAATTTAAAGAAAACAACAACAAATGCAAAAATCCATGTGGAAAAACCCTTACTTCTTGAGGCGCCGAATAGCTTCTAACTAACAACATATTCCTTTTGAATGGTACAGGAGGAGTGATATCCATATTCGAATAGATGTGTTTCACAATGAAGTTAACAACACATCAACCTCTGTCCACAGTACAGTTCATCGAGTCCAAAAAAACAGCATGCACAATAAAGACGAAAACAGAAGTGCGTCTTTGTTTACACGCTTGTTCTCCTCCGTGATTCTCAGTGAGACGAGTTTCAGTCACCAAAAATAAGAGGAAATCCGCAATTATCATCTATTAGAGGATTACTGCCATTACTTCCTTTCTTCCCTCAGCCATCGCATATGTCACACTTTGTTTATTCTGGCATCTTTTGCGGAAGTAAGAAATTTTTCAAGGTACGTCTGTTTTTCGTCGAAAGATTTCTTTACAAATTCATTGAGTCATTGAGTACGCGACCAGAAGTCCCCCGAAATCCATGATTCCCACTGAAGTCATACGCGACGCGTGCAAAACCTTGCAGGTGGTCGTTTGGGCATCGACATTGGTATGAGGTTGTGTCAATTAATGTCGTGCTGCTTAACGTCGGCGATGTGCCGAAAAAAGACGACAGATGCGCGAAAAAGCGTTGACGTCGGCCGTCTTTCCTCTATAGATCACCGTCACATCCGCAACTGCAGAAAATAGGTTTGGGTGGTGCGCAATTCATAACCCGTTTTCTGGTAGAAGACGGTCAGAATTAGATATATTCTTTTCATAAGCAAATTGAAATTTAAACATCAACTTTTTAATTTCATTATAACTTCTATTATCACTATAACTTACATTATTTCACTAAACTGTAATTTTTTTTTGTATTCTGCTTTGCATGCAAGACTATGAGTCTGAAGGGCAAGAATGCAATTCCTACCAAATAGTAATCTACCCTTCCGTAGTAATGGAGGTCACAACGGAAATAAATGCGGTTGAGGTCAATAAGGAGAGGCAATAAATGTTTGTCGGAGCAATTGTAGAACGTAAAATGTACTTAGTTCCCAGTCGTTAAACGGTTTTACAACGATTAAATTATCCAAGAAACAAGATGAAAAATTGTGACAGCAAAAAAAAAACTTACTAATCGCGCAATCACATCTCTCAAAGCATCAAACCACTCGTTCGTTTCAAAATCGTTCGCAGATCGGAACAAATAGCGGCAGCCATTGCTTAACTCGAGCTGAAACAACTTATCAATAAGGAAAGGTATACATACAGGATTACCGATAAAGTTCTGCCTTACCTGTATAATTTTCCTCTTTCTCTTCTCCTTCTCCATCACAAGCCAACTAACGCTTGCACCTTTTAGATCGCATACACCGCGCGGAGCTGCATAGTGATTGCCATGTTTCTGAATTTTTACATATATACTATTACATTTACATTATTTTTACTATCCACTTTATTTTTTACTTATTAATTTTACAAACATATTTTTACATATATTTTTCATATATTAAGTAGATAGTAACAAAAGAAAACACAAACAGCGGAAACAATAGAAGGATATAGGAGAATAACCCCATGTACATCAGAAACCAAGAAAAAAAAGCGAATTTCTTCCTCACCTCCGCGCTCTTTTCATCCTTGTAAAGTATTAAATGGGCTGATGTCAAGTACATGAAATTCACCATCCAGTCGCGTTTTCGGGATTTGATCTAGACAAAAACATTAGAAAAACATTCTGAACCTCTGCGTTTTACCGTAGTTTTGTTGAATACTATCAAGACTTTCAAACAATAGAAAAAAGCTGACGAGAATTATCTGCTCTTAACTGCTAACTGCGGAGAACAACCACTAGTTATTTTACACGTTTTAGAGAAAAGAAAATATGTTTCAAAGGGAAATATAGGAAAAAGATCATTTTACACCTTCTCAGGCACATTACTCAAAAGAATATAACATCTTACGTTACACTTACGGTCACTTTACCTTTAGAATTTTGTTTTTGCAGAGGCTAAGCTCTCGAGCTTCAACAAATTCAATGAAAAAAAAACTGTTCAATCAAAAAAAATCAAGGAAGTAAAAAGAGTTGTGGAAAAATATTTCACGTCATCAAAACGCTTGTTTAAACTGGAAATAAACGAATAAAAACTTGCATTTACCTGCTCGGCAGATTCCACCAACTCCAAATTTCCACACTTAATCGTTTTCACCGATTCACGTGGTTCTGCACATCCACTGCTACTTCCACGGCGATTACAAGGAGTATCTTAAGTGAGTAGATAATAGTTTAACAAGAGAATTTAAAAAACCAAGCATTAGCGCTATGATTAGAAAACCAACTAATTTTAACCACAAAATTCCTAAGTATTATTTTAAAGTGCACAAATCTTTATTACTAGCTTAAAAAGTGCCAAGTTGTTCACGGAATGAGAAAGAAATAGGAAAATTGTTTGAACCAAGGAAAACAAAAAAAGAGCATTGAGAAGGTCCTTCTTTCATACAAATCACTGTCCTGTTGTATTTGGTTGAAAATAACAGAATCAAGCAAAACCGTTACCATAAATAATTGGCTCCTTTTCTGGCTTCGGATAGACGCGGTCCAGAGAATGTGTTCCGTTATCGCCATAAAAGAGATTCCCAGAACTTGTTGACGGGAGAACCTACAATTTTAGGATTCGTGTTCCAGAAAAACGTTTCCGCATTTGAAATGGTTCGAAGTAACCTTGGGAACTTTGAATTATTGATGACTGTTTCGGATCAAAGAAGTATAACAATAGACATACGCTTACTCCTTGCCAGATGAGCAGTGATGCAGGAAAGAAAGTTCTCTATGGCTCAATATATTTTTTTAGAGTCTATTTGATGTTAAGGAAAAAGTATTGTATATGAACTCAGTCTGTAGACGGGAAAAGACTTCTGCTGTTTTCTCAGACTATCCGTAAAAAAAGGATAATTTTCGCGACCTACTTATAACAGAGCATTTGACCTACCCTACTATGACTACTTCTTATGTTCATTTGCAAAGTTCACCAACAGCGGTAGCAGAACTTAGAATCATTCCATCACAAATATCAGATACTTACTACTTCCCTTCCCATGAATAGTGCGCAGATACAAGAAGAGATGGTTCCAGTCACATTGCATTGGAACAATCACCTCAACCCTCGTTACTTTCACCAAAAAACCGATCGCAACATAAAATCCGACTACTCAAAAAGCATTTTCACGGTTCAGTAGGTCCCTATGTGTATGAGGACGCCTTATCGTCTAAGCCAGTTTGATATGGCCTTAACTTAAGCACCGTGAAAACGCTTCCTTTCCTCCTCTCCGCTTCGCTACATCACAATAAGGCGAGTTTTCATGCATATGGCGCGGAACGGAATGGAAACTCAAGTGTGGCCTCGAATTATTTGCAAAAACATTCAACTTTTAAGATTACATCGAGAATTTCTCTTCAGTTCGTGGATATTCTTCCACTTATAGTATATATACTAGTATACTAGTACTAGTATACTTATAGTATCCAGATAAGTTGTGGATCAACAATGAAACAGAACCTTCTAGAAGTTGACAATAAACAACTATGTAACCGCAAAAAATGAGCTAGCTGACACAACAATTTGCAAGAAAGAAAAAAACTGTCCGCTGTTCATAATTGGTCTTTTTCTTTTCTTATCTTCTTTCAATCAAGATGAATATCTTTCTATCTATGAATGCGAATTCTCCTAATTAATGTGCAAAGTTCAATTTACGTCAATGCCTCTTCGAAGGTTACTCTAACTAGGATACAGTAAGCTAACGCGCATAACGAGACACTTTCTATCAAGAATATCATGATTCATGTGAATTATACGTCAGCCCCGAGACAACTTGTACTTCATTCGTAATTCTGTCATTGGGAACACCGGTAATCGGTGGTAGCTGCATAACTGACAATAGTCGTTTCACCAGACCATGAGAATGGGACAACTATTCTTGTCGCCGTGACATCTGCCAACGTAACGCAGCAATTAACTGTGAGTAGGCAGCATGCCAGCATCTACGCTGACATTTGCTGTAGCGAAACGATGTCGTAAAGTGACACCACAATTTGTCGACCAAGAAAAGATGGATATGGGCCGGCTCACCTCGTGCTAATACTAATAATACCCTTGGAAAAATGAAAGTAGAATAACGGGGGGGGATAAGCGGATAGGGATTAAAGCTAGTAAGAAAAAAACCATGACTTCAATGTATTACATATAGAAGACAGCTGTATTTTCTTTCCTCAACCTTAGTTCACTTCAAAATACCCCTAAAACGTTAAGCGATAACGATAGAAAAGTTGTATTTGACATCGCTATAATTAATTTCAGTGCCAAATAATTGATTGCCAAATAATTTCGTTCCTTATTTCGATCAATATTTCCATAGAGAATTATTTTTATTATTCAAGCGTAAAGACAAAGGGAGGGAACCACTCAAAATGCAGGTGAAGATTATCCAAACATTTTTTTTTTGGAATATACATCAATGTTCCAAGTCAAAGGTCCTTGTCCACTGCGCACTTCCAAGAAATCTTTTTGCGACTGTCACTGCACAATGATAGAACCTGTTTAGAAGCATCTCCACATAAAAAGGTGATTTCTGACATCCTTTCGGATTTCTTCCTATCCAAAATCCTGTTACACACCGGTTCTACTTATCTTGCAGGTCCATTCTAGGACATGGTTTAGGAAAATGAAAACTAATGAGAAAATGAATAAAGAGAAAACTCAAAAGAACCGCACCTGAGGTAGCGGCACATTTTTCAACGAGCATTTTCTCTTATTGAATGATTGAGAACGCTCATTTGCAGGAGCTTGTGTGACATGGTTTCGGGAACTGTTCTGAAAACATACAAACAGCGCATATCAGTGATACGGACGACTGAGTACCACAAAATGACAGAGGTAATATGAATAGATATTATACAAATTAATAAACAAATACGAATAAGTAATTATGAACACACGTAAACAAAAACAAAGTTGTGCGACATTATTTTAAAAATTTTTAAGCTTTTTTAAGCTTTAAGATTTTAAGCTAGCAAAACAACTGAAATCATTCTCAGTCTTGCTGGATGATCACCTACACCCAAACTCACTGACTGAGAGAATTTCCAGATTAAAAAAAAAAGAGGGATGACAAATCAAACGAACGCCTTTTGTTCACTTTCAATACAAAACACATTTTGCTGAAATTCAACCCATTCCAATAACAATAAGCAAAACCTTCTAATTACCTGCTTTAGGCTCATCCCTAATGGATCCGGTCCCATGTGTGCATGGAAAGACGACATCATAGTCGTGTCGTCGCTACTAGATGTGGTATGATGATACGTGGACGCGGGCGGCGAGTTTTTGAAGTCCTTGAAAGCGACGCTAATCAATAACATGAAATCGAGTTGTTCTAGATTAGGAGATCTTTCTCGGCCTCCTATGACATTCCCACAGCATATACATTCAACTTGCGAACTCAATTGACCTCAGCATACTAATTTTACCTTCTAGTTGCTTTATTCGAACCCAAAACAGCAAAATTTAGGTATAAAAAGTATGACCACAACAAATCCTTTCTATACATTCCATGAGTTCAACTACAGGACAACTAAATCATCTCATGGTCAAACAAAACAAAAAGCTCTACTCAAACACTACCTGCTCGTTATGCTCAGGAACTGCTCTCTTTTCCGAAGTCGTCGCGCTTTCCGCTAGCAATGCGTCTTCTGATTGTGCAGTACGTGATGATGACGAGACGTCAAGAGAAGATTCGTCTTCAGTCGAATGCGAATCTTCGTGCTTTGATGACTCTGTTGAGAAGTTTTCGTCAACTTCTGTGCGAGTCGCTTGCAAAATTGCCTAAAAAGAATATCTTTTTTTTCTGGAAAAAGACGCACAAACAAAAACACTGGTTAAATATATAGATATTACGTGAAGTATAACGCTGTAAACGTTTGGCATTTAGATATTGAATATTAAAAAGTGCCGCTTTTCCTAGCGATCGTCAACAGTCGGTGACTAAAACGTCCAAGCGCAGCCTACTGTACAGTGTACACCATGTGCACACAACATTTTGAAATTTGGACAAACGGACTGCCAATAAAACTGGGTCTTGTTTAAATGCTACACAGATTCCAGTACATGCACTGTATCACATGTCATGAAAGTCATGGTTGGACAGAAAATAAGGGAAACTTCTACCTCGTAATGAAATAGGTGACGAAAGTAATAAATAGAAACTTTTCTGCCGAAGAAAAAAATATTTTATGTATATTAATGGAAAGAAATAGAAGACCGACTAAAAGTACTGATTTATAGCAATAAACTCATACCTGAACTTGCGCTGGCGTCCGTATAAACCTTGGGGGAATCCACTGACTTTTTCCAGTTTCGAAATTATAGAAATATGTTCTGCAAAAGAAAATATGGTCATAAAAACATAATTAAACCTCCCTTGAGATATTATGACGAATTCTCTTCGGAAGTGCATGCATTTTACATCTATGAAGAGAACAATACAAAGCGGATATGTCAGCCGCAATGTGGTTTTTTTTTCGCCCCCTCCAACAAAGCGAACGTTAAGTTGTGATATTACATCGTAACTACCGTTGACAAAAATGTTCAAAAACTTGGATGTTCCAAAGAATACCACGGCCTAAATCATGCGCGTGAATCATGCATGAGTCATGAAAATATAGCCCATAGCACAAGCAGGTGTCAGACCCTTTAGCTACCAAAATTATGCCACATTTCCTATGAAAAAGAGTAGGATCACACACTCTCAAGTAATAGAACGTCTCATGATGTGAAACAAAAAAAAAGCAATATAGGTTGAATATGAAAAATGTAAATTGATCAAACCAACCTGCCCGCTTCCGTCTCATATTCCATCCATCCGTTGTTAAGATTCCGACGTGGAACATCAGTCACATCAGGTACTGGAGGGAATGGTCGATTATTTAATTCATCCATTTCACGGATATTCGTATAAATGTGTTTCTCGTCATCTTGGTGAGAAGAGCTCAATTCAGGCGATGCTGAGCTACTGGTGATCTGTAAAACCAAGAAATGAGTCGATTATGCAAACATAAGGAGTTGATCACAGTGAAAAGAATGAAAAACACATGTCCTCGGAAACCAAAAACATTCCACAAAGATACTCGGACTAATCATATTGAAGCTATACTTTTTGAAGCTATACTTTAGTACGATTCCCTTTAGTTCCAGCAACGTAGATTACTAGATAGCATTACTGAGGATGGTTACTCTACCAAACCTCATTTCGTGCCATAATCTTGATTCCATACAGCTATCACAAACTCCACTCTAACCTCAAAAATCGTGTTCAATTTTCAATCTCTTCTTTCAATTCAATTTTTTTTCCAATTGCCTATTCTGAAACAACTCGTCAACCCCGAAAACCCATCAAACAAACCAAAAACCTGGCCCTCTCCAATATCAACCAACAAAAATGCGGCATTAATGGTTGTTTCCCAATATAGATTAGACCACTGTAACATCAGCAATCCGATATTCAATAGTGCAATCATTTGAAAAAAAAAGCTGGTGAAGGATTAATTTTCGTTAAAATTGAAGCTTCAAAGCGTATCCCAGATTTGGTTCCTAAACATGAAATGACCGATACAAACCAGGAAACATTAAATATTTATAATTTCCTCACACGTCAACGAATTAATTTCTTTTTAAGAGATAAAAAAGCCTATGAATACATTGAGTCAAATGTCACTGTGTTATAGACTTATTTCTATTAATTTCAGCTGTCATATTACAACGATGGCAACGCATTTTCAGCGCAAACTCAAAGTTGCAAGAATATATTCTGGTCAGATTTTCTTCTTTTCTTTCTCGTTTTCGGATGAGCGCAAATATATGTCGTTTCAAACGAAGTTTCTAGCTATGTATTAGCACATAATGACCTCTTAGTAGAGTCTCGGCGCCGAACTTGAAAACTTGAACATGATCAATCAATTTTCTTTTGTCTTACACTGATCATACTCAATCTTTGCTTCCAACTAAAAAGATCAGAAGGAGAAGGATAAAAGTAGGTCTTATTTCCGTTAGAAGAGTTCAATCCAGTACATACCAAAAATAACTTTTGCCAAATAATCCTTATTTCAAACACACAGCGCTCAAACACTATTGAAAGCACTCCAAAAGTCGAGACGATAACAACAATCCAGGGTCAACAAGAAAACACTTCGCTGTGTTGATTATTTGATCTCAAAGTGCTGAGAAACCTCTGTCCGTCACTATTTGAAAAAAAAAATGCTGCTCTTTCACAATAATCAAACGTTTTAATAAGGCGAATACCGTAAAGAAGACTATCACACACAATGTACTTTGAAAAAAATCCATACATATTCGCTTACGTTACGCTTGCATGTTTTGGATCCAAAGTATGCGGGAAGTGTGATTTCCCTGGTTTCTTTCGTGAATAGTTCTCAAGAAAGTCAGTGAGCATACGATTTATCGTATGACCAAGAAAAAGTAACCGAATGAAAGTGATATGTAGAAACTATTACGAAAATCCAATAAATATACCTTAACTGATAAAAATTGAATCAATAATAACAAAGTGAGCAGAAACAGCAATAAACAAAATGTCGTGTTCACATTTTTGTCACACATAAGGCCGACAGTAAAGAGCATTACATAAATACCCGCTTAGAGTGGACTCAGTCTAATAATAATCACAGAAATTCTTGTACATTTCCAGGACTCAATATTTCAAAACAGGACTGAAGAGTGCAGACTTATTTTTATAACTTTATTCTTTAATAAGCCTATGAAGGAAAAATTGTACACAATATGTCATCGAATGTTTGATGAACATTTGATTTTGCTCTCCTAACGTTACTCGTTAAAATAACATGGGTAGTTGAAGGGAAATAAGTGCCACATTTCTGTCGTTCGTACTGCTTTTGTCACAATAATTGGTCATTTCTACTCATTAAAATGATGAAAGTTATGTCGCTAAGAGTAAAGAACACCTCGAATTAACTTTCATTAATTTTATCCTTAATTTTCACCAACCGATGTCTCTCTTAATGGCTGTGTATACAGTTCTTGGTAATTTTATCAAAATGCACAGTATCTCTTCCAACAGAAATTCTCGTAACGAATTCTTTTTTCAAATTTTAAACGTGGGAAGTGCAAAGTGATGTACGAGACCAACAGTCACCGTAAGATTCTTTCCCATGTGAATCACTATTCATGTGAAATCGCTGAGCCATTCCGTTTGTCGAGTAAACACCGAATTAATACAACAACCGCAGCAGAGTGGATCAACCAGACCAAAAACTTCTACCTTCTAATAAGCCCAGAAAAGTCCGCAAATTACGAAAAATGTTTCGAATAACGATCACTTCTAGCGATTCTCAGTAACATAACTAAACAGCGATAAACTTGCGTCGCCATGACACTTAACAATAGAGCGCTAGAAAAAAAACCCATCAGCACTTCAATAGATCCGAGTTTCAAACTTGTACGAACACCTTGGCTCCGAAGAGATTTGTAGTGCCTGATGCACGAATAGTTCCCACCGAACCGGCGCTTTTCGCAATTTCAGCAGAAACAAGCGTAGTTTTAGTTGCTTCTTATATCATCTCGCAACCAGAGAGTTAAAATATGATTCGAGAAAGCGTTGGAGAAAATAATTTCACTCCTTCGACATATTACCAAATTTCAGACACATTCTTATTCATTCTTAATCATTCTTACTTGTTATGACATCAGTTCCTCTCTAAACTACACTCTCTCGCACTTTTTTGTTCCGTCTACACAACTGTGCGGGCTTTTTTGGGCTTGCAAGCAATTTCCAACTACGGGTACACATGTCGAAGCAATTCTTTGCAACCGTATGTGTAACTGTAGTGTGATTTACGAGAAGACGAACGCAAGGACAAACTTCCACAAAGTTCAAAATCGAACCAGTAACCTCGACAGAATTGCAACAAGAAGAACAGTTAACTTCCACAAGAAAACAAAAAGTCCTCTAAAAGCTCACCTTTTCATTGGAATTGCTTCTTGAATCGGCATCGTACGTTCCAGAGTCTTCCAGTTTCAAATCCTCCAAATGATTAGCTGATTGCGAATCCGAAATGTTTTCATAGATCGTCGATGTTGACGATGCTAACGTAGCCATCATTGTCATCAGCTGCTACAGAACAACAGTAGAATCATGCTTCACTAAAAAAAAATCCTCTACGATAACAACAAAACACATCTTGTGCAAATGAAATCAGCGATCAACAATCGATATCATAACAAACCACGCCAGACGGCGCCTGCGTGACCGTGACTCAGTACAGAGATAGCGAGCCGACTCGCTCCTCTATCGCAATTTTACTCGAGTGTCCATCTCGAATTAAAACAGCAATTAAATGCATGACGAACTCGAACAGTAGAGAATAAAATGCCTTTGGCGAAAGAAAAAAAAACGAGCATAAGTGAATCAAAAGGGCGCATTCGGGCGGGAGGATTTCAATGAATAGCGCGAGCGCTTTTCGGCAGAGGGGAAGAAAAACCGCTGCAAAATCGATGGGTAAAAATGACGAAATATAGATGAACACATGCAAATGAAACTAAATTCTGCAATCACCTACTGTAATCTAGCAGGAAGATCTCAGAAACGAGTAACAGAATAGCTTATATCAGAAGAAAACCAATCCTCAAATACATACATTAAATAAGATCCATATTCACAAAACTAATATTTGCAGCAGGATTTAAACATACATAACAATTCACGCGACGCACCATTTACTGCTCAACGTAAACAAGAAATAGAAGGCTTTCCTAGGAGAGCTGAATATTCAACGAAAGAAAAGATGTGAAGAAGCAAGAAATAGGACAAATACAGCAGGATACGAATTAGAACCTTTCGAACGTGTTTAATACCTTATTAGTCTGTGAAATATGTCATGTGAGGGTATCAATGTACGCTGCTATCAAACCCGGATAAAATGTAGTTGGGAGGCCAGTCAGTGGCACCCTGATTTCTCGAAGTAAATAATCAAATCAATCGGGGCCCTAAGGCCTAAGCATTAGTCTTAGACGATCTATGACATGTAAAATAAAGCTACTAAGAGAAAAAGGAAGTTAAAGCGTCGGGAAATAAGCCCGCCAGTGAGTGCTCTCCCCCAACTACATTATTCCCATCAAACCCTACGTCCCTACTGCCGCATACATTTGAAAACAACGATTTTTACCGAAATATTGGAAATGTTCATGTCAGATTTCTCCGAAACCCAAAACACCATTACATTAAACAAACTGCCAAGATTAAGCAATTGCGTGGAAATAAATATTATGGAAATCACAATCATGTATATTTATATTTACACCGCAAAGGCTTATTCAATAGAATCAGAATCGAGCAAAAAGGGTTACCTCTTCAAAGAAAAGGACTTCGATACGATATTCGCTGAGCGGAAAATGACTGGAAAATGCGAAGAATTCTCAGGCATTCATCTTGTTTTTTTCTCGAACACATAGGGTTTCACATCAAAGCAAGATGGATTACGACTTTTTCAATGCAAATAAAACGGGACATGAAACGTAATACTATTTATGAGCATTTCTAGACGTCTAAATGATTTTGATTTTACAAGAAACTATACATTTAAATCTCATTCATATGAGTATTCATATTTCTTAATCAAACCGCTAGCAGTGGAGGAAAAAAGAAAGACGAAATCGAGGCGTGTGTTCTCACAAATATGCTAATGAAGATGCTGAATTTTAGATGGAAACAAGAAAAAACTGTATTCGACTAGTCATTGCATTAATGTCAAAAACTTTTCCCCACTATTACTGCTAATCTTTCACTTGCAAAGCATTTTGACCGCAGTATACGGGATACGTTTGGGGAAAATTATGGATTTTTCGAAAGCGGAAGCATCACACTTCGATTACGCAAAATATGTGTAATGCAAGAAAAAAAATTGTGCATTTGCGCAGATGGGACATCACCGCTCAGCAGCAGAGGCAGCGAGACGCAAATCGTGTTATGCAAATGCGGCATAGAACGCCATTTGATATCGTCATTCTTGCCGCGATTTCCTGAACACCGTCTCCTCTCGCAAGAAGGAAAAAATCAATGGCAACCGCTAAGGGGGGAATGCATACTTGCTACATGTAAAAGTTACGTCGTGACCTCAACAATAGGACAACGAAAATTCCGCATAACATCGCAAATCTTCCCAGAACTTGTCCGAGGCGGTTTCCACGCGACTACCACGGTGGCATCAACACGGCTGCGAACAGAACTGTAACTGATTTCTGCCGTCTTTCCGTTCATTTCTCATTATCTTCATTTTCATTATTTCATTTCGCATTATACAAATATACGTACCTCCTAAAAGTATGAATAACAGCAGAAATTAGCCTAAAATGCTAGCAGATGGCAAAAGATTCACAGCAACAGATGAAAGATGAGTCTTCAGGATGTGGTTTCAATTTCCATGAGAAAGAAAGAATATGCACAGTGAAATAATGCGAATATGAAACTGAAATCGTTCGAAGACTCTAACTACTAGATCCCTGAATTCGAAAAAAAATATCGCCGAGCAAATATTTGCTGCCCGAATCATTCGAAAGAAAAAATACCGAACGAAAAGTGTTTGAATGTCCTGAGCAAATTCTCACAAATGGACGACGGACCGACAGCACATCAAACACGTAATTGTACTACGTTTCAAACGTCCTTTTAACATTCGTTGATGAACAAACGAAAAGAAGCTTTCGAACGAAATTTAAAATATGAATTTCTTTTCCACATAAATGAACTGTAGTTCGTTTTATTCCCCCATATAGAAAAACAAGAGAAAATTTAACTCAATTTCCTTTTTATTCTGCTAATTATACATTACAGAAATTCCAAAGACTCCTTTACCTCGACAAATTAAAAGTACCTGCTACAACCTCTCTGTGATAGATTTCCAATGAAACTCACGCGCCAACTAAACTCACGTACAAACAGTTCTAAAAACAGTGATGGATAACCTGTCCTACTTTCAAATGTCGAAACGGAACAAGGTTGCGCACTGATGCATTACATCTTTCTTTTTCCATGATGATCTATCATGTACGGTTACTGCGCCGTACAACAGAGAAGTAACTCTTTTACGGTAGAGTGAAAAAATGCTCCTTGGAGAGTAAGAATATGAAAAAGACTTTTCAACTTTCTTTCTTTTCAACAAACCATCTCACTAGAAACAGCAAGAAGTAATGTATCTATTTAATAAAGAACAAAACTTATCGAAACTCCTTTTAGTTCCATCGGTTAAGTGTGTAAAAAAAGGTTAAATGTTATTAGTGGGAGTCTAAGTCGAAAAATTACATACTAAAAAATACTAAAAAAAAGATGACAGCTTAAAAAGAGAGAACCACAGAAATCTTCTTTCAGTTCTACCATGGGAATAAAGTCATTGTTGGATCAAACTTTGGGAAAATACCTCGACAACATCAAACGACACAAAAAACGGAAGCCAATAGTGAAATCAATCGTTAAGAGTGGTTCATTTCTATGAATTTTCATATTTTTACGACTCATTAATTACAATATCTTTTTCTCAAATGTTAGTGCTACAGAAAAGCTCATTTACAAAATACTCATAAGAGTTTAAATTAACAGTAAAATTCAAATTCATATAATTCCATGGTTTATAGGCACATATTAGTTTTAGACCGTGAACCATGGTGTATGGTTCACGGTCTAAAACCTAAGTTCTGAGTTCTGAGATAGAACCTCGACATTACTGTGGAAAAAGAAAACCTCACGTTTTATTCCTATACACCATCTTGACCTTTTCAGACGCTGAAAAAAAAAGAACTACCAAAAACGCTAGCGAAATCAATCATATACCATCGGTTTTGGTGAAAGATGTATCACATCATCGTCGAAGTACACAACTCAAAGGTGTATGAAAGCAACAGTTCAAGAATAGGAGGCAAAAATAGAAGAGAAAATAAAAAAAAAAAGAAAAGCAGGAATATTGTTACTTGAAGTGTTACAAAAAAGTAGAACATTGTGTAGAAATCCATAAACATATTCAAAGGTTGTGACCGAAGTCGAACATTGAATCGAAGGAAAGTAAAAGTAAAGTGGAAGTTCTTCAGGAAATAATACAAACAAAATAAGCACAATATTTTCGTGTACTAACTTACCTGGATGGATCATTGCGGATAGAAAAAAAGAAACCTCGAAAAATCAGAACCACTTCTTTGTGTAACGAAGTATTACACTTTTCTACTGTTTACTTCAACAGCTTCAACGAATCTCGCGGGAATGTGCACATTCACAAACATCCCAGAAGACTATTATAAAGGCTGTGGCAGCCCAAAATAAATCATTCATCATGCGTATGGCATCGTTAGAAAGAAAGAACGAAAGAAAACAACATCAATCTTGCCACACGAAAAAGAAAAAAACCTACTTCCTGAACATAGACAAAAAAAAACGCTCCAATTATTGTTTATAATAAACAGGAAAATGGAAAATATTGAGTCGAAAATAGTGCATACAATCAGAGCAACGCACCCAATAATAGCAACCTAGCACCTCATCGTTCGACAAAAGCTGCTTTCAGACCGTATATGCGTAACGCAAACACTACGGAGAGGCACTAATGAGGTCGGATCGATTTCCGTCCAACGTCTGTACAGTCGACAATAAAAACGTTGCAGCGACGATGTGTTCTCGATATGAGCAGGTGAGACGATCGATTTCGCTCATACAAACGAGATGATCCGAATCGATAATTGCGTAGCTTTAACGTCTTCAGATTGATAGCACGGTCGCCGGGGTTCGATCAGTATTGATTGGTGTAGTGAAACCTAGTAAGGGTACTAAATCTTCCTTATATTAATAATTAATAGTACTATTAGATGTTCGAAATAAAACATAATACGACCAAGAGAAAATCTTAAGGTTTTTCTTTAAAGGCATCACCCCACGAATCTGAGGTGGTGCAGATTTCAGGTGGAGTATTCGTATACGGGATGGGAGACTACGGAGAGGAAGGTGATTTCGTCCATTTCTTGCTAATTGCCGTAAAAAACGGCCCGGAAGATGCGGCGCCGCACAAGACTGGCGCGCTCCAATCGAACCTCTTTTACAAAATGGTGCGCCAAAACGAATGAAGCCGTATCTTCCGGGCCGTTTTTACGGCAATTAGGAAGAAATGGACGGAATCACCCCCCTCTCCGTAGTCTCCCATCCTATATACGAATACTCCACCTGAAATCTGCACCACCTCAGATTCGTGGGGTGATGCCTTTAAGCTTCTATCCTATTCACAACTCCTAAGATTTTTCAAGAGAACATCTTCAGCTGCTTCAGCTCTAAGAAATGCAGAACATCGTTGAGATTTGTTTACCTTTCAGCAAATGCAGACATACACAACATCTCTCACGTTTTAAACCACATTTAAATCTCATCAAAGCCCCCGCTTGATAGAAATTGTGAGCACATTTCATATGAAGTGAAGCGAAAACGAATAGTTATCCTGGTTCAAGTTCATACAAGAATCTATAACGAACATTTTTAAGGACAACGAAATCCTTTTCAAAAAAAAAAAGAAAAAAAAAAGAAAACGAACGCAAGTATTTTCGCGCTCAAAATTCCCGATCGGCGGCGAGAACTCGACGCAATCTCGCACCACAACAACTTGATTTGATTTGAATGATAATTTGCAGAAATCGCTACTTTAGAGAAAAGCTGTGATCGTAACTAAATTTCTATGAAATCATGTTGAATATAGCGATAAATAGAAGCTAGGGTAAATTTAAAAATTAATTCTAATTGCGTAGAAATTAAATAAATTGCATTAAACTTATGTTATCATTCATTGTTCAAACCCAATGGTGCAAAATGATGTAGATGCGTGCTCCCAAGTATTCCATGGTTTAAAACAACCGCAACGAGGATCTGTTACGACTCTGGGCACCTAAAGTGCTGTGTTTTTCATTGCAATAATCCACTATTCTGCTGCTTAAGACAATCGCACAACGCGCTTGTTTTCAGGAACTAAGGAATGGCACTCGGTCCGTACTTTTAGCAGCGCCCGGTGAAAAATATGAATATATGGATATAGGCGTAACGAAGGGGAGCATGGAGCGATGTCTTTAACGTTTGGAACTGAAATGAATGGTTCAAAAGAGCTAAGACAACATACATGGGTGCAGTACTTATGTTTGCCCAGACAGCCGTGAGTGCAGCCGATAAGGGCGAAGCGGGTAAAATATAGTTGGGGGCACTCAGTGGCGCCCTTATTTTTCGACGTTCTAACTTAGTTTTTCTCTCTTAGTAACTTTAGTTTACATATCGTTTACAGTCATAGATTCTCTAAGGCTAATACTTAGGCCTTAGGGACTGATTTGATTATTTATTATTGATTATTGATGATTATTATGATTGATTATTTACTTCGAGAAATAAGGGCGGCACTGAGTGGACTCCCAACTAAATTTTACCCGGGCGAAGCAGTTGGATGGAGGAAGTGCGTGCGTCCCGGCAGACACGCTGCGATCAGCGGGGAAATTAGCCGCCTGCGGGTAAAATGTGCTGGGTAGGGAGCACTCAACTGCGCTCCTATTTTTGGAGGTGAATAACTAAATCAGTCGGGGACCTAAAACCTAATCATTAGTCTTAGAGGATCTATGACATGTGTGCTAAGGTTATTAACAGGGAATGAAGATAGAACATCCACAAATAAGAGAGCGGTTGAGTGCCTCTCCCTCCCTTTCTCCCCTGAATCACACGTTACCCGCCACCGGCGACTGATGTAGCTTTGTTAGCTTCACTTCCGGGAAAATTAATCGCGTAAGTGGAAAGCTCAGCCAGGGGCTTTGTTCAATACTGTCCCATCGCCGGATTTACTAACGTACGGTCGGTTATTATCGAATTGTCCTGTGGGGCGGCAGACTTGTAAAATATTACCCAGAAAATGGCGTGATCAAAAAACGAGATGATTGACAATGGAGCACGTCAGCAGATCGGTTGTTTTTGTTCTAAGGCTGCCCGCAGATTTCAGGGCCGCGCAGGCGCGCGGTTCGGCGGCTCTGCGGTTTTGGTGGTTATTGAGCGCACTGTTGTGAGTGGTCAATAACCACCAAAACCGGAGAGCCGCTAAAGCCACGGATCTTAACTCTGCGAGCATTCTGAGGTCAATTAAAAACCACCCTTTAAACATTTCTTCCTCGTCCATGTAGATACAATTTACCTACACTAAGGCGAAAATATAGCTTTCAGACTCGACGCCTTTCTTCTCTCGCAGTTAAGTCCGGCTAGAGTCCGTACATACTGTGCATAGTTGCCGCCGACCACAGTATGACACGCTTTTGTGTGCTGCACCAAATGTCACAAGAAAAACTTGAGCACTGTATTCTCATGAATAAAACAAAAAATGCAAAAGAAACAGTTAACGGCAAAAAGTTATGTATGCACCTGTCGACATTATTCAAAGCGGATTCGACGTGCGTATGTATGGTACGGTCAAAACGAAACGAAGTTTCGTGCAGTGGCGTACGCGGCGGCTGCGCGGAGGAGACAGCGGTTGGAACCAAGGTGGGACTATCGCAAACCGCAACGAGGGGTGGCGCTAGCAAGAGTCCCACCAAGATCTTAACCGATACGCTCCACCACGCCGCTTCACCCCACGAATCTGAGGTGGTAAGGATTTCGGGTGGAGTATTCGTAGATTATGGAGAGGAGGGTGATTCCGTCCATTCTTTCTTAATTGCCGTAAAAAAAACCACCCGGAAGATGCGGTGCATGAACATGAAATTCTCTAATAAATAGTAGGATTTCAAAATCTGGCTGGCGCGCTCCAATCGAACTCGTTGTAGAAAATAGCGCGCTGGAATGCTCGAGCCCGTATCTTCTGGGCCGTTTTTTTTTACGGCAATTACGAAGAAATGGACGGAATCACCCTACTCTCCATAATCTACGACCCCGTATAGGAACTCTCCACGGGAAATCCGTACCACTCCAGATTCGTGGGGTGATGCCTTTAACATATATTCCTATTTTTCTCGCCGCTATCCGAAAATTAAAACACTTAGATCATAGCCTGCAGTTTTTAATTTGGAAAAAAATGAAGAGGCTATCAGTGCGTAACTACACCGTGCTTCATTTGGTTTTCCCTGTACTGTAACGTGATGTATGAAGAGTATCAGATTCGGAAGTCAGGGTTTTTTCCCCCTAGCAATAAGGAAAGAAACGAATTACTGCTCGCATATACAGACCCATTTCAATGTGCGACAAATTCAACGAAGAATAGTGAGTAGACGGAACTGTATCCACTAAAGAATAGTAATTACCAGCATATTATGCTGTTATCAGAGCAATAAAGCGATTAAAGGATAACAAATCTACGAAATCAAAACAGATTAGGTGAATGCATCAAAGACGGCGCTATTGACGGTAATAATCCGAGCACGACCCGAACACATCAGCGTGAAACGCCGCCAATCAAACACGACAACGTCATAAACAAGCGCTTAACATAACAAAACGGCCCTCCTAGGCGAGAACACTCGGCGTTCTGAGCAGACAGCACTTGTTCGTTTAGTGGCTCCGAACGGAGATTTAGTTCGTTGGAAGAACAACAGAGAGCAGTCCGCGTCGGATTCGGTTTGGAAGAATTTTTGTCTTAATGTGCTTTTTTTGGAAAAATTATAAGTATTTTAAAATAAATTTAAAAAATAAAAATAAAAAAAAACTAAGCAAGTATTTTTGGAGGAAATATTAAATAAATAATAAAAAGTCCAAGAAACTACCACTTGATCGTGTCACGGGAATAATTCTTAGGTGTAAACCAAAGTTTCTATTTAAATACATTGTTTTTTTCAGACAGTCTCGTTTTATTCTAGTTGAAAGCCCGCCCCTTGAGCTCACATGATTCATTAAGAATTATCTAAGTATTGAGTCATAAAATAATACGGCATTCCATAATTCTTTCATTTTTCAAAGTCAAAGTTAAAATAACTTTTTTTCGGACGCAAAATACATTTTCCTTCGATTTCTGCATCTCTCGTCCATCCTTCTGATAGGATTTTAATGCTTCAATGCCTTCAACCTCTTCAACTTCAACCAACAAGGTCACCCTTCGGACCATAGTTTTACGGAATTGAAAAAATGCACTATTTATTGGATAACCTAGTAGTAGATGTTAAGGCTCAACTTACATACAAAATTTGTGAAGTAAACTTCAAACTTCGTCAAGACTATTAAGGCAAAAATTAGTTGCTCTCGTCAGAGCATACGAAATAATAAACAGATATAATCTAGTCTCTCATGTTCTTATTATTTGCAAAAAGATGGCATTCCATGAGAAAGGGACTTTTTTGATTTTTTTTTCCTTTTTTCTCAATTCTATATTCCCATAGAGGATCGTAACTTGTTTCCTATGAGGAGATTGAGCGGCCAGATTACATCAGTACTTGAATTTCCATGATCCGACGAGGATCTGCGAAACAATAATATGGCGTTGACGACGTCGGAAGAGAGCGAAAGAAGCTCAATTAAAGGCATCACCCCGAATCTGGGTGGTGCGATTTCGGTGGAGATTCGAAAGGATGGGAGACGGAGAGGAGGGAATTTTTTAATTGTGTAAAAAACGGGATAATATGGCGTTGACGACGTCGGAAGAGAGCGAAAGAAGCTCAATTAACATCATCCACCCGATTTTCTCCAAGGATCCTATTATATTTCGATCCACTTAGTAAGGAATGTTAACAATCCTTGCTGCAGCTCCACATACATCATCGATAAAGTCGTTGAACCTATTTTGGAATCTATAAGGACATATTTACGCACAAAACTGAATCTAAACGCCTTTTTTTCTGTATTTTCATGATAAAGGATTAAGTTTATGGCGTTAATCAATAAGTTTAGGATGCTCCCCCACGTTCACTTCAATTCAGAATTGCTTGAGGTTTACGGACGTGTAACTGGCCTATAGAATAACTTGCAGTGGCTAGCCGATGTGTCAAGTCAGTGTTTTCTCCTCCCAGACAAGTCTGGTACCAATTTTTCGACCCCGCAGGGATGAAAGGCTTGGTGAGCACTAGGGCGGATTCGAACCTCCCATCGATCGTGCAGGAAGCGGAACCTCTAACCGCTACACCTCACGCTGTTTCTTCATAATATTTACAATAAGTGTTCTTCCTATCATTGTCAAGAAATCTTACTAAAAAAAAACCGTTTCGTAAGCGTAACGTGATGGAAGCGGTGCACGAAGCAGCATACATAAAATTTTGTGCAGCACGATAATATTGCGTTGAGGAAAGAAAGCTAACTTCATCTCGCCGATTTTCTCCAAGCATCCCCTTATATTTCGTTTCACTAAGCAAACTGAATCGAATCCAGTAATTTCCCCCAACAATTTTTGCAGAAACTGCAAGCACAAGGAGTCTTCCTGGTTTATCTCTTGCAAAATACGACAAGTCCTTTGCAATACAGTATTTAAAAAAAAATGAACTTTGAGCTACAGTATTTGCAATAGTGCAACGTTGCTTATCTCTGAATTAATCCACTTATTGATTTCACCGCAATCAATCTCATATCGGGTCAATGAAATGCAAAACAAGGTATGTATTTGTTCAGCACATGATCAATTTGAAGGCAACCAAAGTGCTACGAGCACTTAATTATGGAATCGATACAAAGGTAATATGAGATTATGTAAATACGTACTATATACGAGTAATAAGTAAATAACTAAATCTCCTGGTAGTACTTCTTATTGAAAAAAAGAAAAAAAAAACGCTTAGCAAATACAATGAAAAGTTCTCCTCTAAACGAAGTTCTCTTTCATCAAAAACATAGTTTCGCAAGAATTTCTTGGTACTCCAAGAATACTCCTAGAATCGTGCGGGAAATTGTGAAAAACAAGAATAAGATCGTGTAAACATTGACACTGTTGACTAAAATGTGTAGTCCTTAACGGATTTCCTTTCATGGTGATAACAAAAGCGCTCATTGATCGCTGCCAACTCTACTGATCAGATTGTTTACGTTCGTGGACCGCTCAGTGATTTTCACAGATAGCGCACCTCCTCGTCCTTTCTCAAGAGAAAACATCTAGCAAACAAAAAAGTCATTGATGAGTAAATCAAACAGAAACAGACTTGCAAGAAAGAAAGACGTAGAAGAGATGGGACATGAAATATTGCTCAAGGCTAACAAAAAAAAGGGTTAATTGGGATAATTTTTCCTGAATCCTAGGAATAGAAAAACCCAGAAAATATTCGTTGAAGTAGTCAGTCAGTAGTGGCCGACATGGACAAACATGGCCAGCGCGAAGTTCCGGTTTCCGGTCCCGTTAGCTCTTCGTCGACTGCGTGCCCACTCAAAATGGAATTTCAGAGTACTTTACTACTGACAAATTGTGATCCACTCGTCTCCATACGTATTCTAAAGCAAAAGAAAAAAAAGAACAAAAAAAAGGGTAATCTTCAACTTAGTAAAACAAAAACTGTCTATATGCTTGTAAAAGGAAAGGAGCGGGAAAAAAGCTAAACTCCTTTCACCATTTTATGACAGTCGTAAACAGGTAAATAGATAACCAGAACTTATGAAAAATCCATGAGAATTTTTAAAAAATCACAAGAATCAAAGAGTGGGACAGGGCACCGAACATCCCAGAGACAAGGATGAGAAAGAAAAAGAAAAAAAAAAGAGAAAGAAAAGAACCTCCTAGTAATTCATCTCCAAAACAATTTCTTTAAAAAAAAACGTGAACACAATCAGTTTGGAGGTGAATCGATCTTCCGTGATGCAGTGGGACCTCGAAGCCGACACATAAGTGAAGTAACTACCACTCTACGCTCATGAATCATATATATCACACGTTTCCGCATTCCTCTATGCAATGAGGTATGAACGAGCTCATTAAAGCACACGTAATATGAGCGCAAATGCGAACGCATGAAAATCAACGCCTGCGCTCGCATAAAAATCCGGTCCTGAGCGGAACGGAAAAAACTGCTCAACACAGCGATCTTCAAGTGCACCACGCTCGCTATCAACACTAGGACGGGAGGGGGGAAAGTGAGAGGGATGTGAGTTGACAACCTCAATTCGGATCGATATCTGAGACAGGTTCGGGTAGCGTAACATTTAGGAAAAGGGGACAATATCGAGTAACAGGACAACAGGTAACAAAACAAACGAACAGGCTTTTCGGTGTGCTTAGTGATGTGGACGGAAGGGAACCAGATTGGCTGGGATCTCTGGTTAGACAATGTCAGTTGATGTATGGTGAAGTTAAACGAAGATGGAATGGATGTTTGACGGACGCTAGCGAAGGAACGGACGACTTTTTTTTCGGATAACATGGACTCCATCATCGACGGGGGAACATCGGTACGACCGGTCCGTAAATTGACTCGCCGCGGAAATGACCATCGTTGCTTTAACGGGGAACCTGACCCTTGTGTAGAAAAATGGGACAAGTTTAGAACTTTCATCTAGTCTTCGACCGGAACTCGACAAATAATCCTACGAAAATAAGTTCTGAAAAGGACAAAAGTTAAGTTGAGTCCACAAAGAAGAAAGCTGCGTGGTAAGCATCGATCGGCGCTAATCACTTCTAATCCGATCATAGGACTATTTAGATTTCATCAAAATTTGAGAGAAAAAAAAACTGTTGACAAAAAAAATTTGAGACATAACGGACACTTTCAAGTCAAAAATTTCTCAATTCCCTACAATGATTTGGCGAGCAAAAAGCCGAGCAGAGCAGAGTCGAAGAGAAATTCCAGAAGGCCTTATGCCGGAGCAAATTAGCAAAATTTACTCGGATAGACATTGCGAAACAGCCTTAACGGCTTCAATTTCCAGCTTCCAGCAAAGACGTCGACAATGGACACTAATTCCCTCTACGTCTCCGATCATTCTTTTTCAAATACCATGCCCAATTTGTTCTACGTTGGCACAAAAAAAAAGAACTGGTGGAATGGATTCGACAAAGACCCTTGGCGTCCGGTTTGATGCAAACCAAGTAGCTCACCACTTCAACTAACTCATTGTCACGACATTAGTGTCCATGAAAAATTTGGTCAACATTGAGTTTGTTCAACCAAATGAGCGCAGCGCGTCTGCGGCATCGCGTCCTCCCACACTGTTTAACATATATTTCTATTTTTCTCGCCGCAATCCGAAAATTAAAATATTTAGATCATAGACTGCAGTTTTTTTCAAGTTGGAAAAAAAATGAAGAGGATATCAGTGTCGTTGTGTAGAGGAAAACAGAAAAACTGTCGCTTCCCGATCAATGAAAACGCCAAGACCATGGATTCCCAACATCACACAATGCATACTAAAGAAACCACGCTTTTGTTCTTTTTTTTCCTTGCGTTTTTGTTGATTACCCCATAAATGCACAAAAACACATTGTTCTATCGGTCCGACATCTTATATGGTCGGGTCAAAACCACATGAAGCATGGTGCATTTGCGTACGCCCTCAAAACGGCGCAGTGAAGGCAGCAGTTGGGACCGAGGTGGGACCATCGTAAACTGCAGCGATGGGTGGTGCCAGTAGGGATCCTAGTACGCTCCTAACCGCTACACTCCACCGCACCGCCTCAAGAGAAGCCGCGTACACAGTTGCACTGTGTCTCATGTCGTTTTGACCCTACTATACTTTTGTTTGAGTTTTTTGAAATCCTACTATTTATTAGAGAAGCCTGTTTACCATTAGGACATTTTAAAATCGAACCCTTTTTATCCTTTTTGCTTTCCATTCATTGGAACACCCCCTACACTCTGAATATAGAAGGCCGAGCACATTTAGCAAGCCATTTAGCAAGCAAGCTCATTGCCTAATGAAAAGAATTTCAGAATTTTCAACAACTAATCTTAATGCTGATAGATATAAGCACTTTCGAAGAGGACTTGAGACGGAAAACCATCAGATTATTTTGATGCGCACAGAGTTCTATGGTTCTAAATTCACAATTGAACTTTGCTGGCAGGATTAGAAGATAAGCGCTGTGAACATTACGAGAAGAACAAATGCAAATTATTCAAATAACATCAAGAAATAATCTAACAAACTTACGACAACAACGACATTTTTTGGTTACTTCGCTTTCGTTTAACTAAACTTTCCATGGGTTTCTAGTTTTTTTTTTCTAGAACCATTTTATCATGTAATAAAATCTCTGTAAACAAATCCCGGTGCCCTCCTCTTAACATCCATGACTGTGTGATCTTTACGTAAAGTAAATAAGATGACTAAGCTCTTGATGGCATATTTTTAGCCATTCAAATAAAATACGCCATTTTATCGTCCAGAAACGAAGAACAGATGCTCCAGGACGAGGACGAGCATTAATCGCTACGTGTCAAATGAACAGCGCACAGCGCTAACCGAATTTCCGTCGATTCGACCTCATAAAACGTTCCATAAAGAACTACAGGTCAATTATACAGCTGCTCCGTTACGGTTCTTAGTCGATAGAGGCGCAGAGAATACGTACATATAGTCACCACGATATTAGACATCATTGCGGTGTTAATTAACGGCAGATATTTTTGATTTCTATTCCAGATGACATGTCTTCGAGTCTTCCAGACGACATACACTGCTATACTGGGACAACAGATGCACTCATGAGGGATCGAGCAGGATCGCTAGCAAACAAAGTGTTCTGTGTTAGCTCTCTAAACAAAAAAAAAAACGAATAAAGCATGGATTCTACTTCTAAAACGAGAAAACAGCGATTATAAAAGCGATATAACACACTGAGGAAAAAAATTAACTTGAACAGGATAGAAAAAGTCATGCCAAACAGGCTGACTCCTCAACAAATGAGCCGTCAACGTGCTCGAGCTGATCTCAAACAGAAATCCACACAACGTGAAGCATTTCGTAGCGTGAGACGTGTAAACATAACGATGAAATGAAGCATCTATGAGAACGAAAACCAGCTGTGTGTAACGTTGAAACACTCGAAATGTTCCACATGCAAACATAAAGTGGCTGAAGTTGAAGAAATGATAAAGAGAAAAACTTCGCTTCTACGTACCCACCCACACACATATTTCCTAACAGGTCCATCATCGTGTACGTTCTAGAGTTTTCCAATATACGGTCCACTTATGTGAAAAAGAAATATGTGATCGAGGGAAAGAGTCAGATTTCAGCAAAATAGGTGAACCACGTAGAACCAACCGAACTTACCGAATCGAATAAATGAATTGTTCGACAATTCACATTTGTTCTAGATGATAGAACAGGATTTCAATTCGCAAATTAGTATCGCACGCTGTCTTTTTTCTTCACGTTCGTGAAACATTTGATTGGTCGCCAGCGCACGTCTAAAATTTCACGCTCCTGTTAGATTGCATCCGATTCTTTGCAGAAGCTTAGATTTTCTCAAAACTCGACGACTACTCAACGATCCGCCAACAAAATGAAAAAAGTGAAAGAATAAAAATCCACTTCACAACATTATTTGATTATTTTGATGTTTCTCAGGATAAAGAATCCGAAATGATGCTATCTTTCGAGTTATAGTTAAGCGAAGATACGAAGATTTTAGATGTTGATGGTCACACCAATGGAGGAGAACTTCACGAGGATTCATGAGAATATACATACAACTTTTCAAGGAAAAACGTAGTTTAAGGGGAGGGCGAGGGAGGAAGGGCACTCTGTGGCAGGCTTATTTCTGGAAGTGAATAACTAAATTAATCGGGGACCTAAGACCTTAACATTACTCTTAGAGGATCTATAACACATAACCCAAAGTTACTAAAAGAAAAAAAAAGTAAGATAGAGCGTTCAGAAATAACAACGTCACTGAGTGTCCCCCAACTACATTTTCCCTTTTTTCATAAAAATTTATCTCTCCTGCCCATTTTGTCCTGGAAAAATTTGCAAATTTCACTGGATTTTGGTATTATTCATCAAGCGCTATCGTACTTCCTAGTATTGACTGGATCTGCAGCCGCAACGCAGTCCAGGAAACATTTGAACGTGTTCACCGATCGGTAGTGCTCCAAAACACCAATCGACCGTCTAACAAGCGATCGTCGTGTAGCGACGACGTAGCGGAGAAAAAACGCTATGACGGAGACCACATATTCATTATTAAAAAAAGTTGTTTTGTATTGTTTTTATTTTGTTGGTCAATATTGAAGAATTATTTATTATTATTATTATTATTTATTAATTTATTTTACTTGTTTTTATTTTGTTGACAATATTGAAGAATTATTTATTAGCTTATTTTATTTTGTTTTTATTTTGTTGGTCAATAATGTAGAATTATCCAAAAGCAATCCAAAAAAAGTAAAATGTCGAGTAAAATCAACTCAAGGAAAGTGTCCACACCACGAAAAAAAAACGTAAACAAGCAGTCGAATAAACAGGAAAAAAAGAACTTTGCACCAGATTTTTTTTACGTGAACCATACGTTTCGTACATTTTGCACGTTTCGTTAGCGCTATCAGTGAAACATTCGTATGGTCTTTGCTCCGACCTTCCAAAACCAAGAATAATCGCTATCAAACACGAAACATGCACCATATAGCGGGTGAGTCACGCCATCTTACGACGATGATTCACCGGTCAAAGATGGCACAGATTTCCCAATGGGGAAGAAAATGATAGCAACGTCAATCAAGTAATAAAAACACAAAAAAATGGCTTCCGTGCAGAAGAAGAACGAACGAACAATTCAGGAAGAGAACATTCCGAAAAAAAACAATTTAGGAAGATATTCGGAATATACGAGTGATGATATCCTTGCAAATGGGTCAGCCTCGTCCCTGTTATACGATTATGATAGCCAAGTTATATTCCGCGACTATCCATAAGATTAACTATCGTAGAGGTGTAGTTAGGTGAATAGTTAGGCGAATAATAGGAGGACCATCCAGTAACAGTGGTAAAAGAATGGAACAAGGAGCTTAAAGGACCGGAACAATAACGGTCCCACAATGCATAAAACAATGCGTAAGGACTGAAAATGAAACCAACGAGAAATTGAGGTGGCCTTTGTTAGCACTTTATTCTGGGAAATTTTTAAAAATTTGTTTACCATTCTTTATTTATCAAAAGCTGGCGTGTACTACTATAAATCACCAGGCAACCGCAACCAAATGTAATAGAACCGCTGAGGTCTGTTGTTGGTGCCCGTAGGGTGCATACCAGCGGACAAGCGGAAAGCAATAACAATCCATTTGAGGACATCGTTCAGGAAATTTTCCGATGTTGGGGTTTCTCCTCCCACAGATCCAGAAATCAGACGCGTGAGGACACTCTGCGCGTGGAATGGATTGGATCTTCCTACCCGGATGTAAGGAGTTGTTTCGTCAAATAAACTTATTACTCTTATGCTCCGATCCATTTGATTTCTGGATTTGCAGGGGATATCTCGCTTTTTCGCCGGTGATACCTGAGAAATACGTCATGAATCTCGTCTACAACTGAAGAGGAGCCATTATAGGGAATTTTCCTGTGCGTTGCTTTTGAAGATGAGCGTCAAGTACGCACATATGGTCCACTCAGTGGGAACGACGATTTTCTTCCCGTATATGTAAATGCGCACAACAAGGGAGCAAGGATCAATGATGGGTGCCAGCCGACCGCGCGACCGCGGACAAAGCACGTACCACACAAGTCGGCAGGCAGCTGGCTGCCTTTGCGATTCCGATTCCCGCCGGCCAATCGCTTCAAATAATGAGATGCCGAATATGTGATTGGGACGAAGCCTGGTTGGACGCATCAAAATGTAATGCTTAGAGTAAATGGATCAAATGGATCGGAGCATCAGCGTAATTAGTTTATTTCACGAAACAACACATTGCACCCGTATGAAAGATTTTATCCATCCCACGCGAAAAGTGTCCTCATGCATCTGATTTCCGGATCTGTAGGGGGAGAAATCCCAACATCGGAAAATTTCCTGTACGATGTCCTTAGATGGATTGTTATTGCTTTAACAACTTTTTTTGCAACTTAGTGAACCCAAAACTCTCACATTTAATCTATTTGTCCTTGGAAGGATAAATGCGACGGAAATTGTACCAGAGTGGAAAATATACCGGTGCCTTCTTTACCTAATCCTAGTCCAATTTTATTTCCAGAATTTTTTGATTTTCCGTAATTTTCCGGTGCACCGCGGCACCTCACTGCAGAGCCTGACCGGAGCTCTCGAACAAACATTCAGGATAATAGAACTGCTGGATATTTCCATGATGCGATGCATTTATTAGCAGATTTTTAGCTGCCCAACAATGTATCCAATCCACACACATCTGTCAGAGCACATTTATCATCTTGGATAAGTGATATTGAATACGGCCACAGAAGTCTCCTGAGACCTCTGATCCCTGGATTTGTAGGAGGTCCGCGTCGTCGCCGTCATTCGAGAAAAATACTTCCTCAATCCTATCTATCAGCAGAAGAACACAGCATTTGAAGATCCTAGGACGCTCTCTCTAGGTCCGGAGCAGAAAACTGATGATTCGGGTTTAAATTTAGTACGTATTAAGACTTGTTATATGTAACTAAGCGTAGCACATAGATAAACAGTTCTTTCGATGAACTAGTACTCTTCTTTCATGATGCATATATTTTAAATTAAAAATTCCTGTACAACATATTACCTTTTCTCTTAACAGCTCTATACCTTCGTCAAGGTAAAAAAATATGCTACCTCAACTATTCCTAAGAAGTGAGATTATGCTCAACTAACTAGCTCTTTTCTGATTTTTTTGGGTTGATGCATAAGTTCTTTCCTTGAAAATTTCAAATAACTACTTCAAAAAATAACTATATAATTAAACTAAGAACTCTGAGTAAGTTCGAGTAATAAACCGGGTGGCAATGGGAATAAGCGAAAAATAGTTAATGGTGGTTGAAAATAGTTCCAAAAAAAATGGTTAAAAATAGTTCCAAAAATTATTAAAATAATAAAATCTATTCAAATTCTATGAAGAAAAAATTCCGACTTCTAATTTTTCTAGATGAGTTCCTTCAAGTCCTAATTTATGTAACCTCCATCTAAGTGTTGCATCCTTAATTCTAAGTGTTCCAACTTCAACCTTCAACCTCAATGGTTTAATTTAATAGTAACTTCGGACAAGTCTTTGTTCGCGTCATCTAGAACCTATGCACCAACACAACATACATCAATTTTCGGAGGAAACATCTCCTTCTCGTGTAAATCTTCCTCTATTCCTCTGCATCTTTCCTGCTACCGTAACTCTGAGCATACTATCCGACCTAACGAAAAAGACTAAAAATAAAGATGGACATTTTCAACGTTGACGAACACTGCACGGAAATGGAATTTTCAAAAGATGCAAATGCACATTTAGATGCAGTGCTTGTCTATATTTCCCGTTAAAAAAAAAAAGTCAGAGCATGTATTCATAGGATCAGAAACAAGATCCTACTAACGGCAAAGCTGTCTACAGCAACAGTTATGTAATTGCTACGCGTAATATTGATGACATTAGAACGACAACGTTAACAACATATACATATTCCGTATTCCATGAGCATCAAAGCGACAACGTACAGGAAGTACTACGTTGGAGAAACAAAAAAAGTATAACTGCATCATATGACGAACACTGACTGCACGGAAATGGAGCGGCAAACAGGTCTCATAACATATAGATCCGTATATGAATGGATGTAGTACGAATATAGAAAATACGACTATGAGCTGGTGGAAAAGTACTGTAGTTTTGTTAAATTTGAAAGCGAATTACGCCATTTAAATACTAGAACTTATTGCTGGAACATATTTAACACAAAACGACACTCACATTTGGATAAGAATCCGAAAGATTAAATTATTTAAATGATTAATTAATCAATTATTTCAATGATTTATCAATCATCAATTATCAATTATTTCAATGATTTATTTAAATGATATTATTGAAAACCTGGTAGCTAAAATTCAATGCAGTATAAACAATAGAAGAAGAAAATGTAGTAAGAAAGAGGTTCTGTTACTGTGAATGTAAACATAATACTAATACTAATAATAATACTTAATAATAATACTAGTAATACTTGAATAGTCACAAAAAGTAGTTTTTTCTTACGTTTTTCAGTTGAAAAACTGAATAAAACATACAACATCAGCATTCCAATGCATTTGACGTTGTCGACGCCTACGTCACTCTGCATCCATCGAATTTTATGAGGTTAAAATCAAATACAGAATGAATAGAATATGAATACATTCACGTGACCAGTTTTAAAGTGCCAATCTAGAAGAAAAATGAGAAGAAGGAGGATACAGGGAGGTGAAGAGTATAAGTTTCAATTGTTTAAAGGCAGTATGTCATGAAGATGTTGGGATCTCTACTCTGTAAGATAGGGTTGGAAATTTGCATAATGAGTATGAGTCACGAGTGTGAATCACGTTGATTTAAAGGCGTCACCACACGAATTTGAGGCAGTGCAGATTTCAGATGGAGTATTCGTACACGGGATGGGAGACTATGGAGAGGGGGTGATTCCGTCCATTTCTTCCTAATTGCCGTAAAAAACGGCCCGGAAGATACGATACGAATACTCCACCTGAAATCCGTACCACCTCAGATTCCTGGAGTGATGCCTTTAAACCCCGTAAATATGTCCATCGTGAAAATATCTCAACATTGTCAATTTTGTAGTGTGTTCCCTTTAAGCCAAAGAAAAGCTAATTTAATTTAAAAAATGATGGGGGAAATGTAGTTGGGGTGGAGGGAGGGCACTCAGCTGCGCCCTTACTTCTGGAAGCTCTATCTTCGTTTTTTTTTCTGTTTTTTTTTCCTCAGTAACTTTAGCTTACGCGTCATAGATCCTCTAAGACTAATACTTAGGTCTTAGATGCCCAATCAATTTAGTTATTTACTTCCAGAAATGAAAGCGCAGTCAAGTGGCCCCCCACCTTCACCTACATTTATCCCGAAAAGATTTAGAAAACGTGATAATTTATATTTCAGTTGAAAGGTGAAGCTCATATCTAAGGTTTCCACAAAATCTAAAGATTGGGCGTGTCGCTGCTGGATCCCCCTATATTCTCAAATTACGCTCAAAACTACTTTTTTTGTAAAGAAAGGAGTCCCATAGTCTCTTCATGGATCTTTCGACGGAGATTCTACAGCCTTCTCATAATGTCATGAATTTATCACGAGAATTTCTGTACGCGATTTTCAGATTAGAGCAAAGATTTTTGATTGGGGTATAAGAGAAGCGGGAAATGAACGTCCCTGTGATCACTGAAGATGCGAGCTCGGTGCGAGCTGGCACTGCCACTAATCGCATATGACACGCTGGATTGCCCTTTCCCCGCTAATGCCCGGAGCAGGTTTCGCTGATTGTGCAATTGCGGTGAACTATGTTTCAAAATTTGCATAATCAAATACAAAATTTTCTCATCAGCATCGGCGGTTTTCGTTGAAAGACAAAAAACAAACATGTGTATCGTTTATGTTCACTGTACAAACACAAACGTCACATCTACATACCTTTTACATAGATAGTGAATTTAAATCTATCTCACAAATGGTGCTGCCACGTAGATACGGCCACGGAAACAGCATCGTACAAGAAAAGAAACAACAACAAAAACAACGTAGATGTGCGTTCTGCACGACAGGCACTTAATGTTCATGACTCAGTCCCGCTGCGTAGCGACAAAAGATCACAGATAACCGCCATTACTTTACTTATACGACTGCGACATCCAAAATTGATTAAAGAAAATTGCAGTTATTCGCAAGTGATGAATTTCCAATAAGGAAAAACAAGCTGCGAGGAACTTTCCCAACCAAATACTGCGGAGGTTCATAGGTATACACTATTACAAAAAGTGATGTCTACAATTAAGAAGAAGACTAGTCCGCAGAGAGCAAATTAATGAATCTGCGCCCTTCAGTAGAAGCGTTAGATCTCCTGCCAGATAAGAGAAAAAAGGTGCAAAACTCCAAAAAGAACATTACCAGCAAAGAGAATGACGAGTTTTCATGCACAAAATAAGAGAAATATAAACAAATAGTGGAAAATAACCAGAGACGGCCAAACAAAACAACCAGTAAAAAAATACATGTTGAAATTTCAGAAATATATGTATATAAAGGAAAAATACATAATTTAAAGTAGAAAATTTCAAAATGCAAATAAATTTCTACCAAATTATGAAACATTTTTGAGATTTTGTCGATGTCCGTCAATTAAATTCTAGTTTAGATCACGAAACAATGTAACGTATGCAATGCACACAAATCGAACGCGAAACAATTTATCTCACGACGAAACAATGAATTAAATCATAAATCATTTTGGATACGTTCATATGATGGGAACGTGGTGAGAAGCAAAATCTTCCAAAAAAAGGGAAAGCTTTAACAGATACTCAAAACAGCATAGGATATTATCATAATGTTCGAAGCAAAAAAAAAACCTACCAAAAAAAAGAGCAGAAATTCGTAAAGATACAACCACTAACTCCTCAAATGATACTAGAAATTTCCAAAGCTCGCTCACACATGCGTAGGTGTAGATTAACTTACACATCGTGGAGAATGAACCGGCTAGTTTATGTCACCCGCTACTTTCTGGACACAATGACTGCGCGCACAGCTGGCTTCGCTTCCAAATAACACTTACACGTATGCATTTGTGAGGAACAGGTTCATCTGGTTAGATGTAAATAAACCGATTACATCAATCCTTACATGGAAATCCGAAAAGCAGTGTGGTGAGCGCGTTGCGCTGGCCACTACAGCCGTTATGCTCACGATAATCTTTGGTTTCAACATCGTTGAAATCTGAGATCTGCAAAGAATCCGTGCAGCAATCCACCCGATAGTGACTGGAGTGGTCGAATTTTGTTTGTGGCGGGTCAATGTGAAGCAATTCAACGATGAATCGCAACAAACCTCACAATTATTTCCTAAAATCACGTAAACGAATTCGTTCGTCACTGGAACCTCCGAAGTAGTTCTGCAGTACACAGGATTTCATTGAATTACAGTACACTTGTAATTATTAATTAATCATAACACTATTATATAATAGAGGTTGTTTTTCGAATAAATCGAATTAAGAGTTACTTGGGGGACCAAATACTCTAAGAATATGAAAAAGTTGAAAAAATTGAAATTGTTCAGATTTGAAGAACGAACGGGTCCTAGCCTAAACTGTTTATTGGCATAACGTAACCATGTAAATTCGTGCCGAGACCCAACAACAATCACAGGATAATGAAATGTTCAATGAAGAACTATAGTCAAAGAAAGATTCTTCTCCTCACAAAAAGGCTAGAGCTCAAAATTAATTGATTAGAAGTGATTGGCGCGCACCGCCCGCCTTTGCGCCACACACAGCACGAAAATGAATACAAAACACCATTAGCCGGTGAGGAACGGGTTCCTCTGTGAATCCTTCCTCCGAAATTACACTACTGACCCATAATTCTCTTGGAATAGTACATATTTCCACAGGCCCAACGGAAATATCAACATTCACCGTCACCACAGTCAACATACAACTTCAAGGTCTTTGATAATTTAATTGTTAAAAAATTCGAACAGGTAGTTGAAAAAAACATAAATTAAGCAAATAAAATATGAAAATAGAAGAGAAGAAGAGACAATTCAACTAAAACTATGAGAAACCTGCTGAGAACCGATCTCAGATTCTACGATATCTGGAAAATCGAAAGTCACGAACTCGCTTGGGAAATGTGCCGTAAGGCAACAACACACACACACAGAGACTGAACCAATTCATTCTACCCTTATCTAAACGAGGATTTAATGGTCAACGAATAAACAGCCTACTGGGAGTAATGTCGTGCCAGGATCACACATCCGGGCGAAATGTTGTAATAAATTTAAGGTTTATGAGGCCACATGCTCTAACGGCCAGAAATATTACTGTAGCATCTAACGATTAGTCACATAATAAAAATGTCGGCTATTCTCTAGACAGGAATATAGGTATCGATTGGCGATGTGAGAAGGGCGAAGTAATGAAGAAACGCCAAGTTACAACAACAATAGAGGTACATCAGCTGGCAACAGCACTCAACCGAGCACTATTCAAAGAAAAAAATTCCGCCCAACCCTGCTGCATCCACTTTTTTTCCGTTGTTTGCTCACTCTGTCAAACACTGTTCGTACACTTGAAAAAAATGTTCTTTTTATAGCATCACAATGAAAGAAGTGCTAGAAGGTGCACAGCAGTGTTGTTTATGAAAAAAGGTCACTACGACGCTAGCAGTGAATAGTAATGGACGCCGAACTGCCTGCCCTTAGCAACAGCAGCAGCACTTTTCATCGGATGAGACATGCTCTGGAACTAGCCAACGACGACGATGTTTCACAACACACAACAAAATCATCCTATGTGCACCAGCCTCCAGGCAATTTCAGGATGAGTCACTGAGAACTTATTGCTCTCTTCTAAAAGTAACAACGCATAAATTGTGCGGATTCGAGGATCTATGAATGTGAAACACATCTATCTTCCGGCATAACTATGTCCAGCTGCCTAGCAGAGAAATCAAAACAACCAGCTGTCCATTTGATGTGTTTTACGGGCAAATATGCAGTGAAAAGACGAGCAAACAGTTACCACAACAAAAAATAGTAATAATTAATGAATACATTAAACAATTGAAAACTGACGCAACAATAATAAGAACGAAGCGTTGAGAAATAAGCAAGAAATTTCAGGATACAAACGCTTAAAGAAAACTCGTTTGCCGTTTAAAACTTAATAATAAATAAGTGCAACTTCAGTTTCAGTTTACTCAGTTTAAAAGGAAGATGGCATGCTTTGCTTTAATTCAACTTTGATCTCAACACTGCGGTTACTACGAGAGTAATTAAGGGGAAAACTTTTGATTTATAAAATAACAAGTAACTTTGTGAAATAAATATTCTGTACCACCAATACACAACTGACAACCAACAAGCTGTCCGCCCTAATCCAGGGATCCGAAACTTGATCACCCGCTGAACGGCTGAACGGCTGAACGTTGGCAGCGCGCGCTGTTTTCTTCCTACTGTAGCACCGATTTTGTTCCAACACCCTGCAGCAACGACAAGCGACTCGACGACCTCGTTTGAATTTTGGTTTAAAAAAATCGCGAACAGGTGGTAGCCGTTCCGGACGGTGTATCACGTGGCAGGTGGTGGGTTCTTCTCGATCACTGGGATTCTTAGGTGGATCTCTCCATCTGTGCTTGTTTCATCTTGCTGGGATTCGTTACCAAGTGCTGTTTTGAGCGTGTGGCCAGTCATTTTGGATGGTCTGGGGACGATATTCGTAGTGTTTCTAGCTTCTCTTGCAAGCGATTCTTTGCTTTCCTGGTTTTTTCAATTGCCCTTGATTTTTTGCATTGACAGTCCCGCGAACCACTATTATCTAGTGGTTTTATCCATTTGTCTGCTGTTTATTGTCTTTGTTTTCTGGTTAGAGCATTAATCATCCATACCTACCTATTTCACCGTTCAGATAAAAGACCAGTAGGAGGGTACTCTATGATTCTGCGGTTGAGATTGTTTTGACTGTCAAACTCTATGGAAACTAACGAGTACATCGTGAATTTTTGTTGCGGGACGCCAGCGGTTGTAAATTTGTCGCAAAGACTAAGTAAATTGGTAGTTCAGATAATCAGCAGTTTAGTTACCCGGTCAAAAACTAGTTAAACCGCTACTTGCTGATCATTTTAATTGATTTATTAATTAATTTTGTTGTAGAAAACCTGACTACAACTTTGTAGACGTTGTTTGATTAGTACAAATTGACAGCTAAATTAGAATTTCATAGAAAGTGGTCGTCAATCTATTTGAATATTTAGCAGTGGGATTTGTTGCCATGTTTCACTCATTCCATCGTTACCTGTGTAGAGAACAACTTCACTGAACGATCGGATTTTGTTGGAATTTCTGGAATTTTCTTATTCATTTTCCTCTCCGTTTTTTTTGTCAGCGTTCACCTCAGCTAATTGAGGAATTGGCTCTTAGCTACAATTGATTACAGCTTTCAAGGGATCTCGTGATGGCGGGAGAGGCCCGTAGCCGGGTACTGGCTCATGGGTTTCGACGCACAACGTCAAATCGTTCGTTAGCCTCTTTACCATTATCTCATGCCTCAACGTCATCAGTTCTTAAATCAGAAATGGTCACGAATCCTTATCCTTTGAAGGTATCCACAAATCCTTATATTTATGAGTTGAAGAAGACATTGTACGACTCAAATTTCACACTAGGATTCAATGTTTAGGGTCGTGAAGTAGTGTTGGACTTGGAAAATAGGAAACAGTATGAAGAGCTTCGGATAGATATCAAAAAGCTCGGCGGTAAGATCGTTGAAATGATCAACGAAGAGCGCCTACCTTTTGTTGTTATATCTGACCATCCTATGGCTGCTTGGTTGGAAGGAATGAAGGGGACCTACAAGGAAAAAGATGAGGCACGTTCTACATATTTTCATTTTTTTCTGTTTTTTTTTTTTGGGTTTGCTATTCAGTATCGTTTTCTTACTGTTCCGTTGGAACAACCTGTCTTTATTTTATCTCTTACTTCTTAGCTACTATACTTCAGCGGATAAAGAAATTACCGATGCTCCTCAAGGATGCGGTTCAAAATCGTGTGAAAGTGCGCTCACTGAAGACCTTCCAAGAACAGTTCTCCCGTTTTAAAGCACGAATAAATGTAGCAAAGTCTTTATCAAAAGCTCCTCAAAAGCGGTTACCTACTAAGGTTGACGAGGTATGTGCTCTTTACAGCTCTCCCTTTTGTTTTTCAGATAAAAACGATTCCTCTGAATTGAAAGACTACTATTTTTATTTTTGGGTATTTTTTAAGCAGTATTTTCAAGACCAATTCGAGATTTCTCACTTTAAAATTGGATTTCTTATTTCAAAAAGTTTTCAGTATTTTTGATAAGAGATTTTCGAAATTACTTCCAAATTATACCTATGCCATGTGCCACTTTGGACGACTTTTTTTCAGAAAGATAAGCGTGTTCGATTATTACGGAAACCTTTCATTAAATGGCAGGACGAGCAGCGACGTTATGCTCCGACATACAAGGTACATGGTAATGTCATTGATTCTATCGTGGTGCATATTTACAGTGCTTTTTCAGGAGTGCCCAACTCCGAGGTGGACAACTGTATACCTTGGAGCTGCTGCTGGAAACTGTGTATTTCGACGAGTTACCGCAGAACAATTGGAGAGGAGGTGAACTGCTAGCATCTTACAAATGTTTTTTTTTCCTCTAATGTGAAGCTACATCCAGGAAACGGCGAGAAAACCAAGCTGCTATATCTCCTGAAAACTCAGATCCTCCTAGCTCAGCTGGAAGAGAGAAAGAAAAGGAAAGAAGTGGAAAATCTGGAAAGGACTGGAAGGTGCGGTCCTACAGCATCTAATTAAAGAATCAATTCTTCAAGATGATTCTTTTCACGACTTTGTTAGATTTTGCTGTTATGTGATCTCAGTACTTTTCAGACTAATCGAACTGTAAGAACACCTACGAATAAATTCTGTGATCTATGTGGACGGGGATTCGAGGATATGGAACAGGTATGAGCTGATTTGCTGATTATTGTTGGTTGCTGAAGTTGCTGATCCTTTTAATTTGATGACCTTTCTTTCTTTCCCTTTGTGCACACTTTTGGTCACTATGGTCGCTTGAAAAGCCCATTTTCTTTCATAAACCCTTTTTGCATCTAAAAATTTGAGGTAATTTGCGGATGACATAATAGGGATTTAATCTTTGTTGCAAATGGTAAGTTAATACTTTCATTTGTTGCAGCACTATGAATCTAAAGAACATGCAACAACAGCTACAAGACCCGGTGTATACGACGAGGTTGATATGTGTATTGGAGCAGTCGTAGACTATGTTATTGTAAGTTCACTCTTCCATCGATTCAACAAATCTTTTCTCCAGTTGCTTTTCTCTTAGTTTTCTTTTTTTTTTTTGTTTTTTTTTTGTGATTGAAAAAAAGAACTACAACTGAATTGCTACAGATTGCTTACTGTCAAGCCGTCAGGTTCAGATAAAACAAGAAATATCCCCCGTTTTGTACTTTTAATTCATTTTTCTTCAACAAAATGTCCAACTTTTACTGGTAAAGCACATTTCATCTAGCGAAGTGCTTAACGAAGAACAAAATTCATTGACCTGATACGGCGACCTCATGCTTGTCAATGTTGTTTTTGTTTTCATTTTTACTCGCCATTGAAATAAGTCTCTTGCACTAGGAAAAAAAAAGTTGAAAACGTTTTGGTTTATGGATGTAGAAATGTGTAACGGAATGTTTCATGCATTTTTTCAGTTATTCACCATTTTCAATCCAACAAAGTAATGTAAGGTTACAATTTTAGTGCCCAGCCGCTCCACCTGTTGTACGATTACCTGAAATCATCCCAGAAGAAGATGAACCCCGGTATCCAACAGATGGTACGTGGGATTACGAGTACAGTGAAGGCAACTACGAGTGTACGTTGTTAAATAAGAAGTCATAGCAAAGAATTGAACATAGGGTCTAACAGCAATGTCTTTCCTACTTTTTCTTGTTGTTCATTGCTATTGTTGTTGTTTTTTTTATGAAGGTGAGGTATGTACATATAATACACGTCAATTTCCTATTTTATGACGTCATTCGACGAGTTATTTTGCCACAACTAACCAACTGTGATAAAATCATGACCGCGAAACTGTGTAGGTTAAGATTGCCTGGCAAATCTTGTTGATTTCATGACCGGGTAAACTGTAAATGTTTTGTAGCACATCAAACATTTCCCCGTGATTGTAACCATGCCTCAGTTTATAGTTTTGCTCAGTAAGCTTTTCAGTTTCTACGTGTAGATTATACATTTGGCGATTTTCCGAACTTTCTTCTTTCGGGATTTGCCTTTTCCTGCATGTATTCTAGGGTTCTAAGCACGCTTCCAGGTTTTATCATCTAGGTATGATTTTTTTTATTCTGTGCGAAACTTTTCCTATCGACTTTTTTGTTGACTAGCGGTTTGACTACTCGCGTTCGTGTTCTTTCATTGCTGTACCCTACTATTATAATTTTTATGCATGACTATTGACCAACATATTTAGGTTGTGATGCTGAGCGAATCTCGACGTTTTTGAGCGTCACCAATAAAGAGATTCATTGTTAAACGCTTGTAGTTATGTTCCTAAATGACCTTCTCTATTGGAATTTGTTAAATTGCCAAATCATACAGGCTAGGTGTGACTGGTATGGTCTCGGTGACTGTCAAGAAAAAATAGTCGGAACTATAAGAAAAACATACAAAAACTACATTTTTTGAACACCAGCAGAGTTTCACCAGCGTCGGTAAAACACGCACATAAGTGTACCTAGTTGATGAACATGACAGGTGGGCAGTAATTTTGACAGCATTCGCAAATGGACGAGTTTCCAGCTGCTCATAGATACCTAGCCGAGGAGATTAGAGCAGAAAGTTGCGAATTTAGCGACATCTCTAGGTAACACTACGTAGCTATCGATGTTCTCGAACGTTGAATTGGTACCTGATTCTCGTCCGAATTGCGATACGTATTTGTTTTGCCGGAGTTGGTGGAACTCTGCGAACAGCTTTGTCGCTTCCCCTTTAACTATTGTCTGTTCTCATAGAGCAAAATAAGAAATTTTCGTCATGGCTAGCCCTACTTGTCATGAATAGCATCGCAAGTAAACGTACGGTTCAGCATACCTGTGGTCTCGATTTGAAATACTACAGTTTTGTCGAAGCTACTCTGAACGTCCAATTTGACTCAGTCTACTTGCACAGAATGAAACTATAAGCGAAAAAGTTGCTTGGGCACCATATTCAGAAGAAAATACTCTGTAATGCCGTTTTTCCTGCGCATATCATTAAGATAGTAGACCAGCGTTTCTGATCATTACATCTAAACACATAGGCTGGAAATCTAAGAATTTATGCTGAGATAACAAGCTCGAAAATGAAAACAATCACCATGACAATAGAAGAAACTGTGTTAGTACAGCTACAACACTGATAAGCGCAGAGAATAGGGTATAAATGGATGGACGAGAAATCTTTTCGTAAAGATATGGTTATATGTATACGCGTAGTTCAAACACATATAGGGAGAATGCAGAGAAAGAAGAAAAAAATCTGAATTACATAAGCACAGCACTCGGCCAATACGGGCATATCGTCGAAGATATAGAGAGACAGAGATTTCATAGAGTTTATATAATTAATTTTCTAATTTATTTTAACATTTTGGTCTAATTGACTCTGACGTCGATGTGTATAGAAATAGAAATGGGAGCAGTCGTACTAGAAAATACAATAGTTATTAAATCGATACATACAGTTAGTGCGAAGAATCTAAATAGTTAATCTAATTAAAACCAAGCTAAGCCCAAGATCTACAAATATCACATGGGGAAACACCACAGATCAATAAGATAGAAGCAATAGCTCCTAGATCATTGCAAAACTACGATTTTACACTATAAAACTGTATGCGCGTAGATCCGTAGATCTGCTTACTTATGTGGAAATCCATGCGTACGGTAGCTCCGTAATTCAGCAACGATAGATGCTAATATTTCGAAAGGAGCACAATCAAGCGTTTTACATACGAACACGACACATACACAAATTTGTCGATAATTTCCAGAAATACAGTACTCATAATGTCCTATTCAAAGCCTACACAGCGAAGCAGACGAGATTCTATGACAGATGCAGGTAGAACAAACGTCAAGACGGTCACGTACAATCAATAACGGTGGAGCTATGAGTGACTTCTACGACCATGGCGCAACGCAACGGTTAGCGTTCATTTAATCATGACTGGTAGTGGCTGTGAGTTGATGAAGGCTCTCTTCTTCCGGCAACGGGCGACGTTTCCATCTGGGATTCGCCACCAGTATCAGAACGAGTAGTGCGTAGAAGAATACACAGACCCCGACAAGATTCGCCACAGCTTGTTGTCCGCATAGTTCGCGTCCTTTCGTCCAGCATCTAGAGGTTCACAGAAATGCAGATCACTATTGATTGATTGATTTCTGCGCAAAGGATCTGAGATCACTATGTGTGGGGAATCTAAGGTCGACTTACGTATGTTTCCATGCAGCTCTCTCAGAAATTCCCATTCCTACAGTAATCGATACAGCAACAAAGATCATCATGCCGATCAATTGGTGGAACGGCATCACCAGTTGGCGAATTGGGATCGACAAGCCAGGAGCGAAGAAGGTGATGAAGCCGACAGCATACTACAAAACTATTCGGAAGTTGATCTGAGACTATATTCAATAACTGCCTTAAAAGTAAACTTTTTAGCAGTTTCATATTGTTAGAGACACTGATTAAGCTCTTTTTTGTATTTACTTAAGGTCACCGCAAAATAAGGTGCGGTGCAGTGCAGATGCAGCGAAATTATCATCCCAGCTTTTTTTTGCAACAAAACTCGATGACTAGACTGGTTCTTTTAATGGAAAGAAAAAATAAACATAAACTAGTTCTTTTAATAGAAAGAATTAACAAACAATACAAAAATGGCGAGAACCGCAGAAGACTAGGAGTGATTTCTCCCTCTTGCAAAACTTCTGTCAAAGTCCTCACCTGCGCAGAAAATGCGATGACAACACTAAGTCCGATCCAAGAGTGAAGCGAAATCATGTTTGGTAGCGGATCCAATTCACCTAAATGAAAACTGATTCATTAAATAGATAACCTTGTAAAATTTTCGATAGATTGGAACATATTGGGAAGGCACAGAGCAACTATAGTGCGAAGTTAGAAAGAAAAGATAGAAATTGAGGTTAAGCGGCGCTCACGTACCTTGTTCGGTTTTGTGCAAATCATGCGAGTCCCAGACGGCTTTCAAGGCAATGATCATAAAGACTAAAACCATTGAATGCAGACAGACATGAAGAGTCTTGCTGAATTTCTTACGTTCATTACGGAACACACGGTAAACGAGCATGGATTCACCGTAGAGGAAGACCTGAAAAAAATCGAAAAAATTATCTCGAAAACCAAAATAAGATTTTCTGCAGTGCACTCAAGAAGTGGAAAGTGGAGTGTTGTGAACACCACCGCTTTAATGATATTCTTTTTTAAACAAAAAAGTAGATAATGTCGAATTGGCTCACCATTCCCATAACCATAAACGTTGGATGATAGTGAAACTCTCGTTCTGGGTCTTCAGTCCACGAAAAACCGTCTTCATAACCACCCATCCAAATGGCAACCAGTAGGATAGCCAAACCTCCTGAAAGGTTTCAAAATTATTGCTGATGAAAGGAAACCCTTGAGCTATCCTATCATGTACTACAGTTTTAATTAACACGGGCATCTTATCAGAAAGCGTCCATACAAGAAATTTGCTGCTTCAACCTCCAAGAATAACCATCCTAGGGGCCGATAGTAATTTTTACTTGGGCGACTGTGATGTGCCGCGTTAGACTGCAACCAGATGGTAGTGAGGGAGCGTATTGGAGAAACGCCCGGGACAGGCGACTGCAGGGGCGCCGCGGTCTCCCAGTGGAATATAGGTGTTTAGACTGCGGCGGAAGCTCGTCAAATAACTTTTGTATATGTCCATAAATGAATCAATTAATCAATGAGTCCCTGGTAAAATAGCAATCAATAATCACCTAACGCCTGTGAGATCACGAGTAACACATTGAAGAGTTTGGCGCTTTGATCTTCTCGTAACAGCGTGAAATGGGGATCGAAAAGCAACGCCATGACGACGAGGAAGTGGCTACCCTGAAATCACCTGGAAATAACGATCAAAGCAAATGTACTGGAAATGTACGAACATGTTTCCGATATTGAGCGGGCGAAATTGCAGATGAATAAGGAGAACGAACAGGATGCGATATAGATCAATCTTCATGATTTAAAGGCAATAAGTAAGAAATCGCTCAAGGACCGTTCCTTTGTAAGACAATCAATTTCAATCCTTTGCACATTACGTAAACAAGTTCCGAGGAAAATTTGAAATCTAATCTACTTGCTTTTTTTGAAACTAATATCTCGAGAATGTGAATAACCTAGCTAGCCTAGGGGAATATGAGTTTCGACTACAGTCAACTTTCCAAATATTGAGAAAGCAGTTATCTGCATCCATCGTTCACGTGGATAATAGCTTAGATCTCAAAAGCTCCGTCTTATGGCTTATGGCGTCTCTGCAATTTTCTGCAGTGCAATTGAAGAAAACGGGGTGTAGCGCAGTCGGTACGAGGTTCCGCTGCCTGCGTCATCGATCAGAGGTTCGGATTCGCCCTCGTGCTCACCAGGCCTTTCTTCTCTCCGTGGTCGATAAATAAGTAACAGAATACGTGCTGGAGGATAAAAATGCTGACCTGACGCATCGGTCCACCTCCGCAATTCATTGTATACGCCAGTTACACATTCGTGAATCTCAAGCGATTCCGAATTGAAGTGATCGTGGGGGCGCATTCCAAGCGGATCGAGTGACGTCAGACACTTTATGCATTTTATTCACAGGGTAATTGCAATCAGGGAACCCGGTAAACAGAATAGAATTCCCAAAATTATACCATAGTCGAAGTTCAGGACTCGTGAGGGCAATCTTTGGAAGTCGTCATGCTCATTAACGATCGCTTAGAACTATGAGTGTTGCTTGATTGCCGTAATGTCGGAATCCCTCTAGAGGGTTCTCTAGGACGAAGAACTTATTGAATAGAAGCAAAAAAAAAAACACAATAACATGCTGTCAGGCTCAAAAGATGAAAATGGAGTTACTTTACAAGAAAAAAAAAACCACTACTTATCCAGTGATGGTAACTTTTGTCAAATCTTAGTATAAAACACGCGTGATCCAAAAGAGCCACTAGAATGTGTATACGATTTTATTCTCATGGGAGAATGTAGGCTTGAGCGTGTGACGATAAACAAAAACAATGCCTTTGGGCACGTCAGTCAAAGCTTTGTACGCTAATGGAGAGAAGTTTACATTTAGGCAAAACACTGGAGTTTCGTTTGCATACGAAAATGAATCCTTCAGGTGTAATCCGCATGGAGGTGGACTACACTTGAAAGAACAAACACGAAAAAAAACTATAGAAGTCAAACTGAAAAGATGAAAATGGAATTCACTTTACCTGAAAAAAAAAACACTATTTGTTAAGTTAAGGCAGCTTTTGTTAAATCTTAGTATAAAACAACAATTAATCCTATTGACATCAAGTTGGGACAGAACAGCAAGAATCCTTAGAAAGCATGTATAAGCCGAACGTGGGTGAAAACATGTAAAAGTGAACGAAAAAGCACTTAAATTCACTTGATTTTGAGAGGGCTGACACAGCATCAACGTGGTCATTAAACGTATTCATGAATTCAGATAGCCGGCCTTAAAATAGCTATCGATTCGAGACCTCTTTTCTGTCTTTTTGTTTGCTATACGAATAGAACTAAAAACTAATTAAGGAATTATTTAAAATAAACTTTTACTCAAATAATTTTAAATTCTCCATTTTCCACAGTGGTTTAAACACCTATTTTTAGAAATTTCATTGAAAAAACCGTTCAATACAACCAAGGTTTTGATTTTCTCAGTCAGTCGGAAGGATCACGCTTATTTTTGCCAGCCTCTACTAATTTCTCGAAGCGCATATCCTCTAGATAAAAATTCTACAACGATCTAGGACATGAATAATTAAATGTACTCGGAAAATTTAAGGAACTAGTTTCAACCTCAATGAAAGGTATCAAATTTGTATTCGTATTCGAGAATTAATGCGTGTCCACCCACCACAAATTTGATATCTTTCATTGAGTTGCTGTAACATTTCTCAAGGCAAACTGATTAATTCTGCGCCAATTTAGCCTGCACGTCGCCGCAAATCCATCAAAATCTTTCCACAAATCCCTTCTCATCGCGGGTTCCGTGGCGAAAGAATCTGTTGAAACTTAGTGATTCTACTACCGCAAAAAAAAAACTAAGAGCTACAGTAGTAGACATACACATTTGTCGCAATAAAAATAAGAAGAAATAAAGACGCTTGAAATGCAAGTTCGTTCTAATCTTTGGTGCCCGAAGTGAGCAAAAAATTGAACAAATTACATGACTCAAAGGGCTAAAAGATGTATCCACAAGTGAATAAAAGAAACTCGACGAATTCCCACCAGAAACTTGTCATTTTCTTTCTTCCAATCCTTTTTTTCAAGAAATTTTCAAAAACAGGACCTTTTTTGAACCCAGTAAATTTCCTCCCGTTTCAATCCCTCTATACAAAATAGCATAGAGAAAAATGTGCGCTGATCTCGACGCCCTATGTCTGTCCCGACCATCATTCTTCCTTTCTGATGAGATCAAGTTGTCAGGCGGGTGAACAATTCTCAAGAAATTTAATCTTTTTAATCTCGTCGCTGTCGTTAGTGCGAAAATGGCGCTATAAACCACAACTTCAATTCATAGTGCAATTGTGAACACTTTCTTAAAATCAATTGGACACAAAAAGAATGAGAAATAAAGAAAATCCTCTGCGTATATAGTACTACAAATTGGTGTGCATTATAAAAGCCACTGAGAGGAGTACGTTAAGGTGAATTTTCGCCGAAAAATGGAGCACATGTGAACGTGCGAAAATAGTGTGAACGATATGAGCGACCTGAAGGGCAGAACGTGAGCCGTGCGCTTGCCCGCCGTAGAGAAGTCGATACGTTGTGGCGCGCGTCGTTGCCAATCTACTGGGCTGCCGACGGCTTCTAATTGAACTTTTTTTCATCATTAAGCCCTCTTGAGCTATGTTCGGCTTTCTAAAGGAATTATAGATGAAAAACTTTGTTGAGGACGGGACATCACAAAAGTGATGATGTAGTCGTAATCTCTTCAAGAAAAAAGGAAAGAAAAAAATGTTTTGGGTGCAGATTACGACTACGTACTTGATCTCGCCTATTTCCCTTAATCGTTCCAGAAAACGGCGTGGGAAAGCCTTAATGGCCGTTTTTTCTAACAAAGGACGTTAGTACGTGCAACCCGTGTACACGTCCCGTTCTCGTCAGCATACCATTCATTAGTTTTCACATGAATAAGCTACCAAGAAAACCTTATTTCCGTCCGCTTGGCCGCGAGCGCGGCAAATGAGCAAAGGTGGCGCGTTCCAACGTACCTCGTAGGAAAGAATGGCCGGTAAGGCAGCTTCTCACGCCGTTTTTCAGGCCGATGAGGAGGAATTGGGCGTGATTACGGTCAAACTCTTTCATAATCTAAAAGGTCCCAACATCGTCAGTTTCGTGGTTTCTTTAAAAATCGCTGCACAATTGCATTTTGGATGAGGAAAGTTGAAACACATAAGGGAATTCTTCTTCCCAACAATTGCTTTAAAACTGGAAAGAAATAACGCTTCTCTACCTAATAGAAGAAAAAGAAATAAAAAAAGTCCTAAAGATCACTTGTGAGTGAAAGCAGTTAAGCTCACAACTAACTACTACGAACCTTAGTCACTAACAAGAACTGCATAATCTTTGCTAACATAACATGCTTTCTAAAACAAGTCGAATTATTAGAAATAATGAAGTCAGAGGTTTGTCTTGTGATATAGGCGCAAGTATTTGCCAAAAAGGATCTTTTTTTTTCTAAGTGAATGACTACTGGATGGCATAAACTTGTTCTTTTCTTCACTTAACCACATCATCTGCCGTACTGCATGCTTGCACCAGCTTTTCCAAGAATAATCATACGGATCACATTCCAACGTCGATACCTCTACTCAAGATGAAATGAATTCGGGGCTCACTGGGTTTTCTAAAGGTTTCATTGTCCAAATCGTTGCCAAAATCTACACGTAAGACTTGTTTATGAATAAACAATTTAGCTATTTTACTGATGACACAGAATAAATATAAACAAAATATTCATTGTGGGCCCTCCGTAGAATGCCTCTAGGAATTCACTTGAATTTATTCAGGAAAGGGCATAGAATGTAGTACAAATTGATAAATTCTCATTTATAAAAAAAAAGGTTACCGTACCTTCTAGCAACGAAAACCAAGCACGGATCCTTTTCCACTTGTTATTGTTCTGTAATGTGTTGAGTTCTATTCAACTTTCAATAAATTCCCATCGTTTGTTGCCCAATACCTAAAGAAATCTCCCAAGTTCAAAGCCTCGTCTGTGCTGTACCCTCGTTTGTTTGTTCAGCATTTTCTAATGAATCTAAAGAGCTGAAGGAAATGGGTAATCAATCCCATATTGCCCATATTGCATGCTGTGCTTCCATTTAATAATACCAAGCAATATTTGCCTATGGCCGTGGAAAACCTCCTTGCAAGTGACGTCGTCCCTCTGCTGGCCCGCTCACAATCGCAGTCATGCATTTCTAATGAGCTATGTCTTTTCAGCTCTCTTTTTCACATCCTCTAAATTAATTACGGGAAAACATATTGACAGAAACGAAACGCGTCGGCTAAATATGTCAGCCACACTCGTAACATCCTGTTATTACAGCATAATCTTGTTACTATGGCAAAAAGAGACCCAGCAATTTGTTCGACTTCTGCTATACAAAACGAAAAAGGCTGGCCGCTAATGTTAGCCATAAATGCTCCGATAACGCAAATGGCATAAAACCCTCTCAAGCAGAAACTGAATAACTAGATGTCGAGGGATACATGTAACCAAAAGCAATCGAAGCACGACTGTGCCACAGAAAACCTGAAAAGTCCAAGGATTCTGTCCGTAGAATACGATACTGGATTTAAGGTGATGCACCCAACATATTACAAAATCAATATCCAGTGCTTAGCTATCGCCAAAGCAATATGAAACCGACGAAAGAATAGATCAGGAGATTTGTTTGGATTAGGAGATGGTAGGAAATGAAAATTGCACCTTCGTACGATAAGCAATGACAGTAGAGCCCAGTATTTAAAAGTATTGACATTGAAACATCGTTAGGAGAGGTCAATGATAGAAAGAAGGCAGACAAGAACACGAGAAAAATGAAGCGTCACAAAAACGTGGAGAAAATGAAACGTCGGTATAAGACAGCAAAAAAGAAAAACACATATAAAACATGTGAAAGAGTCGGGCGCTGTTCACAACCTCATCGCCTTTAACCCTTGAGTGTTTGGAAAATGATCAATAGACAGGCAAAGCAAAACTGAGGGATCGTTAAATCCGAAAATCTATTGAATTTCCAATCAAATAATCAATAATTTCATTTTGGTACTCTATTTAAAGCTGAAGAATGGACAGTTTCATATTACGATGCATGACTTGTTCAAAGAAGCTAACGCAACGCAACGAAGCATGAGCGAGATGCTGCTCTAGTGTCACTTCAGCGAATTTGAAAAAGTTAGACTCGTGGGGATTATTTTGTTTAAAAGGACGTCTCATTCCTCAAAATCTGTCCTTTGCGTGAAGACGTGCGCCTATTTAAATATAAAACTATATCAATTATTAGAGAACAAAAACTATGAAATACAATAACATCGTATCTATCATTTTAGTACTAATATGCAGCAGGAAAACATCATTCTCACGAGACATACACGCTTCTCATATTTATGCAACACCAAAAGGAAAAACAGGCTATGTAGAAAAATGATTGGCTAGAATTATTAATACGCGAAAGTCCAACCGACTGTAGCTCTCATACGAAGATTTAGACGAAAAAACTTATGCAGATTCAAAAACAAATGATCACATGAAGTTAATAGTGCAAATTCATACTTCTCAGAAGTACAAGCGGCTGAAATCGACGAAGCGCGGTGGACGCAGTGATTACGATCGAGGTGGGACCCTTGCCCATCTCTACAGTCCAAGCGCACCGAAGAAGGATCCCATCTCGATCACAAACGCTAACTCCGCTTTACCACTTCGAGCACAACAATCTGACTCAACTGCACAAAGTTTCAGACCACAAATCCAATAGAATTCTTCCAGTTCGATAAACGCACTCTAGCGGAATAATGTGCCTTTGCTCGATACATTACGAATAAAATTTTTTCCGTAGAAAAACGCATCAAGGAGATGAAATATGTTTCTACTGTTTCAACGCTGGAAATGTCTCCGAAACAAACCACTAGGTCCCGCAGTGAAGTGCCGTTGCACCGAGGCCAAATAGTATTGAATCGTACGATTGGAAAAAAGAGGTCGTTGAGTTCAGAGCCCGTGTCCGATACATTTGCCTTTGCGAGAAACCATCGATGGCTCGTTTTTTGCAGTCCTGCTACCCAATACTATTTGGTAGTTTGCTGACGCAAACTTGGTGGAAACAAACGAGTGGAAACGTATTTCGGATCCTATGGAGAAACTTTTATTGCACGGTGGTGTGTCAAAATAAGGCACATTATTCCGCTATAGCCCGTTTATCCAACTGTAGAAATTTCAGTGGATACGGGTTCAGGGTTGTCTTGATCATAATTGATTCACATATTGAAATTCATACATTGATTGTAAATGTCCACTGAAAAATAGTATATCACTCATTGCAACTAAGAGGAACAATCTGCAGTTCTATCTGTGCAAAAAAAAAACTTATATGGTGGAGGAACAAAGATTCGTCAAGCATACAATTCACATAAAAAAACACTTAAAATCTTACTTGTACGGAACAGTAACTAGCGGTTGCAATTTTTGGGTACGCAATTGCACTCTCGCGGTTTTGGCCAATTATGGGCATGGCAGCAACAATGAAAACTGATTCTGCAACAAAATGCTTTGCAACTATTTAACGACTAAGCTATAGAAACACCACGCATCAAAGAGCGCTTGCAAAAGTAAGGGTGATTGATACTCGTGTGGTTAAGTTCGGCCGCCTTAGTCACCTGACAATCGTTTATTGGCGGCGTTGTTTCTTTTTTTTTTTGGGATTAATGAACTCGAGGAGTGAACTAGAGACCATAAGATATACAACAAGATAAGCAATAGAGTTGGTATGACGTGGACGTGCGCAAGTAGTTTACGATGTGAAATCACTTTTCGCGCGAAGTAAAGACCTATATAAATGTCTGTGAATTAAAGTGTGATGTTTTTTCTTTCTCGTAAAATCGCATACTCCTACAGAAAAAAAAAACAGAATGAGGCAAGAGGGCTGATTGGTGCGTCGTTGGAAATGTGTAGGAAATCACATTACAGTAGTGTGCAATGTAATTCTCGAAGTAACATCAATACGTTACCGACTAGCCGAAAGAAAAGATCATCTAATAAATAATCGACACGTCACTCACGGCAACAAAACGAGAAACGTTAGCAAGGCAGAAAAACGCAAGCGATTCACGACGTTGAGGCTATGCACAAAAAGTCAGAATGTCCTGTAAATAAATAAAAAGCCAAGAAACGCAAAATCAAAAAAGTGAAAACCGCACAATGAGCGATGTATTCTGTAGTAAGTGAAGGCCACAAAATATCGAGGACAGAATCGACGTGTATTCTTCTGTGGATAAAAAGTTACTGAGCGGCATTCCATGAGAAGTCCACGCCTGCCAAAGAAAAACCTCCGGAATCCCGTCACAAGTCTATGCCTCGTCAAAAAACGACAGAAATCGCATGCACTCACACTTCACGCAACAATAATAAAGCCCTAAACAAAAACAAAGTAAAAAAACAAGAGAATGAGAGAACAATAGAACCGAGGTAAAACGTAGTTGGTGGGAAGGGAGACTTGGTGGCGCCCTCATTTCTGGAAGTAAATATCTAAATAAGTCGGGCCCTAAGAACTCAAGATAAATCTTAGAGGATCCATAACATGGAAGCTAAAGTTACTAAGGGTCCTACTGAGTTGCGCCCATAGGTGCGATATGGAGAAGCCGGACCCTCCTCAGGTGAAGGGGGTTTAGCCCTTGGGGTGCAGCTCAAGTGAAGGGGGTTCTTTCCCCAGCCATCCAAAAGTGAAGGGGATAATTTCGCCAATCGTTTAAAAGTGAAGGGGATCAGAGCACCGGCTCCGTCTATCGCATATATGGTTGCGCCCTCCCCCTTAAAGGCATCACCCCACGAATCTGAGGTGGTGCAGATTTCAGGTAGAGTATTCGCATACGGGATGGGAGACTACGGAGAGGGAGGTGATTCCGTCCATTTCTTGCTAATTGCCGTAAAAAAAACGGTCCGGAAGATGCGGCGCCGCACAAGACTGGCGCGCTCCAATCGATACTCTTGTACAAAATGGTGCGCCAAAACGAATGAAGCCGTATTTTCCGGGCCGTTTTTTACGGCAATTAGGAAGAAATGGACGGAATCACCCCCCTCTCTATAGTCTCCCATCCTGTATGCGAATACTCCACCTGAAATCTGTACCACCTCAGATTCGTGGGGTGATGCCTTTAATTACAGTTTCCACTGCAACTGTCAAGATCTCCTCATAAATATTCGCTGCACGTAATCGATTATAAAGAGTTATGTAAGAACGCAAAAATTCTGAAAAGAACATTCAGCGCAGAGTGTGAATATATGCTGTGTGCTGCAATACTATGCATGTAGCATAAATAAATGCTGTATGACGTTTGCATACGTCACTACCGATTTGCAAATTTTCCAATTTCGAATTCATTGGAGCAGCCGAAGCGTCGATAGCACAAAAAGCAAGTCGTTCGCTAGATAGAGCTCGTGTTGGGATACAGTATCCGCCAGTCGCAAACTATGGTCGGGTCAAAACGACATGAAGCACGGTGCCGTTGGGCAAGCGGTTGCCCTCGACGAGGCGCGGTGGATACAGCGATTGAAATTAAGGTGGGACTGTCGTGAACTGCAGCAATGAACGGTGGTAACAGGGGTCTTCACTCAAGACTCCTGCAGAGTTCACAGCCGCGCGGACGGCGCCCGCAATGGCGCGCTCAATAACCACCAAACAGCCGAATGAGCGGGCGGCGCCGCCTGCGCGGCTGTGAACTCTGCGAGCAGCCTAACTGCTACGCTCTACCGCACCGCTTCGAGCGCAACCGCTTACGCAACTGCACCGTGCTTCATGTCGTTTTGACTCTACTATATAATGACGGTGAATATTTTCGTCGTTGAGTTCTGCCGCTTCCACAACGAACAAGCAAAGAAATATCCGGAAAGAATGCTGATCACCTTCTCTGTGTTTTCCTGTTTTTTTTTCTTTACCTATTGTTCACATTTCTCCATAAGTTATTTTTATTACTAGGCTATCTTATACATTTTGATTTCGATTAGCTTCCTCAACCAATTCAGGAGATTCAGTGGAGGATGATCTATAAATGGATCGTCTAAGAATAGACGAAAGTATTCACTTTTTTTTTAATTTTCAGCCTCTATCCCTACTTTTATGATTTTGCTTCTAATTCCAACACTTTTGAATTGTTTTTCAAAGCACTCACAGAAGATCAGATTTTACCGTGGTGATAATCTCTTACTTACGCTTATAAAATCTATACCTTTGAAACAAAAAAAGAATGAATTAACAAGGTCAGAAATAGTAATTTAAGAAATGCAGTAGTCGGATTCATACGTTCTTCTGTGGGTTCCACTAAAGCTAATGAAAATTGCATGGTCTACAACTTTTTGCACTTTGCAAACATTAAGCAAGTTAGTTTTAAGGACATAATTGTAGAATAAAGAGTACACAGTTAATACGAACAATTACAAACTGTAAATGAGTGTTCAGAAATGGATAAACGAAACCTTTGAAACAAAAAAGGAACCTAACTAGTTTTAAAGTATTGGGCAGGTATTCTGCGCACGGACAGACAGGAAAAAATCGAACGCTGTGATACTGCCTTCAGTTTATGCGCTCAGCCAGTCAGCAAGGCGTCAACAACCATTGATTTTTTTTTTTCTACGCCGGACTAATCAAACATCGTTATGACACGGATATAACGCCAAAGCCATACAATTGGTTTAAAAGAACCCAGAATCCATGTGAAAGGGGTATATGTCTGAAAAAAAGAGTCAACGATAGAAATGTCGAACCCAGTTCAAGTGATAAATATCACTTATTTTTCATTACGATGTCCATAGATCTTGTATTATACAAAAATGCATTAGAGCTCTTACAGTCTTACTTTAATATTTTACTTTACACTAGGACTCTTACTGTCTTAAGTCTTACTTTTGCTGTCGCGAAGAGCACAAGAATAATCTGCTTATTCCCTCTAATATAATAGAAGATTACCCTAGACATGAGATCTCACCCCGACCATAGCATTAACCTAACTTTTATTTAGTTATTTATATAACAAGTAAACACATCCTTTCCCGACACAAAGCGATGATAGGCAGGAAATACGAAATGACAACATTAAAGATACTTTGTTTCATTTCTTGCATAGGAATAAAGAAAGATCCATGCCTATTCATGGATTATTGGATGGTTACGATAGCTGATGTGAAATTGTGCTCCTGAAAGCACTAAACACAACAAGAAATTGAAATCTTTCTTGCATAGTAACAACAAAGAAAGTAGTTGGAGCTCATAAAAACCAAATAGCATGTTGACAGGGCTGAAAATACTATCCGAACAATATCTAGGTGTCGGAATCGTAGGGAATTAGAAGCCTTTGCTTCGTAACTGTGCATTGGTATACTTTCTCACACTAAAAGTATAAATCGAGCGGGACCCACAGCATTCCGACACAACAGTCTTCTTTTGTATATCGCAAACGTTTATGGTACAATGATAAAACAATTTTCTATATAATTCAAGTGACAAAATATGAAATTGTTGCTTTCCACTGGTGTACTAATCAATACGACAGGAATACTAATATATCACAAGCACTTTCTTAGGAAATATACAAGACTTCATCACGTTTCAATTCTACGAATCGATTTATATATCTATGTGAATTGTGCCTAGACTTCTGGGAGTGGAATGTGTGAGGAACGGAGTGCACTCGCTTATCAAGCCTCGTGACGTCACTTGTAAACAAAACAAGTTGCATAGGCCTGCGATTGGTGTTCGGTAATAAAAGACAAATGGAACGGCCACGAAATAAACCATTATAGGGAAGCATGAGGACATTAGTAGGAAAAATGGCTAAGATCCGTTGTTAATTGAATAATATAGGTAGATCGTCCTCGTTTGCTAGTAGATTCCTCGGTTGGTTTTCGTTTTCGGTTACAACATCGAAGCCTGCCGCAGCACGTTCCACTGCCTCCGCTTCCTTTTGTTTTTTCTTGTTTGCTTGGATTTTTTTCATTCTAGAAAAAAAAATTGTTATGGCGTAAAGTTTATGACTGCTAATTAAATACCAGGCTTGAGTGTTTGAAGGTTCATGAAATATGCAAACGTGTTAACTGTTAACCAGAAGGAACAGACAAAAGTTACTTTTTGATCCCTTTTTGTTTGAGCAATGCTTCATGCTTGTCGAAAATCTTTTCTCCCTATCATACAATACTCTTGCATGATTTTGGAAAATTTTCATTTTCAAAACAGCTAGAAAAGAAAGGAAAAATCGTGGAAGCTTTCCAGACATGACGACCAAGCAAATAATTACAAATAACAAATAAATAACTTCTGGAACACTAGAGTTGCAAGAAATCCTCTTTTAGATATTTCGATTATTTCGATGCGACCTGTCTCAAAACGAAAGCAATCAAATTTCTTAGAAGAACACTTCGAAGCCAACGAAAAAGATATCTTTCCCGTTGAGTTACAAAGCGTTCCTTAAAAATAACTGCTATTTCACCAATATCCATCCCAAAACGACTACAGTTAATAGTTGTGAATAAGGTACACAATGGTGTTTAAGTTAATTAGGGAAATAAATTGGCGTTAGGAGTTAAGCGTCGTATAGGTTAAGCATCTAGTGCAGTGTTTGTCAGTTCGAGGTCATACTGGACACCGAACAACCGAGATTCCTATCCATTACCTACGGAAAGTGCAAACCGCATTGTGAATGGCTATGGTAAGGTCTAAACGTTAGGAAACACGGTGTAGTTGCGTAAGCGACTGAGTTCGAAGCAGTGAAGAAAACAGTTGGAATCAAGGTGCGACCATCGTGAACTGTAGCGAAGAACAGTGCTAGCAAGGATCCGCCCTCGACTCTAACCGCTACGCTCTACGGCTTCGAGCGCAGCCGCCAAAGCAACACCACTGAGCTTCACGTCGTTCTGACCCCACTATAAGTCATATCATGTACTACTTTACACTAGAAAAAAGACCGAAAAATCTTCTCATGGAACAAAACCTTCATTTACATATTGATGCATTCGCAAAGTTGTGACCCTAAAGAAGACTGTTGAGTTAGGCGGTGTAGCATTTTTGAAGGCTGTTGGGTTGCGAGATCCTTCAAGAAATGGGACACTTCGCGAGCTCTATCTTCCTTTTTCCTCCTAGTAGTTTCAGCCTACGTGTCGTTAATCCTCGAAAACTAGTTGCCTAGTTTTTAAGGATCCGACTGACTTAGCTATTCACATCCAGTGATAAATTCTTCATTGGTGAAGCATCGCATTCTCAAATGGGAAAGACAGAAATACATTTGCAAATTTAAAAACGATCTTCGTGTTCTATGGACAGCGTGTGCTGTAGAGTGCTCTCTCTATCTCCCTCCACCTACCTTAACACCAAAGGAAAATTTTGAAGGATGGATACTTTGCACACTACAACTTAGTTTGAAGGCCTATCAAATGCAGAAGCGATCACGTGATGAAAACAAATAGAACTCGAAACCCACCTGAAAAACTCTTCTCTCTCCATTTCGTCCAACTCCGTTACAATGTATGTGAGCGTATTCTCAATACGAGGGATAATTACTGAAACAAAAATAAATTTAGAACCACTCACATGCTTTCAGTAAAGAAAATTGCTGAGTTTGAAGTTCCGAGAGTATATCTGACCTAACAATTATGTTTCTACGGTTACTACTTCCTTCTTACAAAGTACAGATGGAGAGAAGTAGTGAATAGAACAGAAAAAAAAAACCCAAAATCTTCATTAACAAACTTCTCTAGTCTTTCCTTCTTTGATAATAAAAATCATTCAATGAAAAAGCAGATCTAAGCATGGATGCGATAGTCGGAGCCGCTGCTCCGACTCCCTTCACTTTTGGACGGTTAACGAAGGGACCCCTTTCACTTCTTATCACATCGCAATGATAATCTCCCTCAAAAAAAAAAACTACCCACTCTCAGAAGTAGAGATGGGAACGAAATGTTCACAAACCGTGTTCAATGGCGTTGACTCTTCTATTCGTGACTTTAATCGCCTCATCTAGTGTGATGAAACATGTTTGCAAAGTCGCCAGCTCTACCAGAAGTTCAATAGCCTGTTATATAAAATTTGTTCGATTTGTTATTTTATATAAATCTTAAATTTGACAACTTTGTTCCGTGCACATCATAGTAGCAATAACACATCATAAAATAAAACTAAAATGCAGTTGTATCACTCACCTTATTGTAGTTCTTCTTCAGTTTAGCGATGTTAGCTCCTCCTTTACCAAGACCCGTAAGATCATATGCGTCAGGCCCTTCAGCGGTAGCATCAAATACGGGCAGCATAACACCTTAACATTTAACAAGTAAGGATTCATCAGCGGTCATAAACAAGGATTCTAGAAAGTGAAGTTGAAAATGTTGCTTCTAAATCTTTCTCATCTGAAAATTAATCTCCTAATATTAATATCTGATTGGGTAACTTCTTTCATCATAGAACGATCGTATTAAAAGAGAGATACATTGATATATTATAATATATCCAAACAGACTTCTCTGCGCTGCCACAGCCGTTTTAATAAGACGAAAATTCGCCCCAAATTTTGATTTCTTTTACGTTTCCTTACAGTACGAAACACCACGCTGGCAATTTTTGCCAGTTAACTCTTCACATGTATGTTGTCGTTATCTTTGACGCAGAGAATTCGAATGTTTGGGATTTCATCGCTCTATCTCTCACAAGAACTTTTTTTTACTAGTTTTTCTCCCTTGTCACTCTTGAAAAACCTTCATCCTTTAAAAAAACACATTTCTGAAATACTTCTGGATCAGATGCGGTTGAGACACAGCTATCGCCATAATGATAGTGATAGGGAGGTGCTGAGCAATTGAAGAACTACTTACTAAACTACTGAACAATCTAAGAGTAGAAGCAGGCATAGCTAGCAAACTGAAAGCCGGTAAGACTGTCAACAGCGACGAGCACAAGAAAATACACTTTGATCAGGGATTCTAAGAATTCGTTGTACTTTCTTCAAACGTTTACTACAATCGCAAAAAAAAAACAGATATTAAGTTTGTCAGGATATGAAGTACTGCTTGTGCTTACGCGTTTGGGAATGTCGTTCACGAATAGAACAATGAAAAATGGCAAGCCACCAGTATTTGTAATGATGGAAAGAGCTTTGAAATTTTGATACCATTTCAGATAACGGAACCGTGGTCCCTAGCTACTCAACGATCATAGTCCACAGAACGACCAATGCTCAAATCCGAACTGTGACCAATAAATTTGATGATTGCCTTTGCCGCATTAGTTTCTATGACATTTCTGATCAAACTAGTTCATTTTTTGAAACAAGTACCTCAAAAATTTCATTTCAAAGTTCCAATGCAGTAAATATTTGTGATTTCACAGTTAACTTCCGCATTAACACTTACAAATGCGGATTTGGTGAAGAAAAATCTTAACTCCTCTGTGTTTTCTCAAATATGCATTATATGTAAATATCATTCATTATTTTGCATTTGTAATGATCCGATACATGTTTTTGCAGCTCTAAGACTGATACTGTAACACATGCAAACTATCCCCCGATAAAGAACATCAAATAGAATTCGCCAATTTTTGAACTAACTTCACACTTATGTTAGATGAAACCAGTAAACCAGAAACCTGACGCGCATGGGAAGCATCCTGAGAAAAAACGTTTTTTGTGCTTTGTATTCACAGTTCATTGCAGAACGGTGAAAATTAAATTTCTGGATGACATAAAGCTTAAATCCTAGGCAAGAGTTGAGCTCTTTAAAAAGCTAGACCTAGAGGTAGAGCTAAAAAGAAATCCGCTAATCCTATTTGAAAGAAGTAAAAAAGTATTCAAAAGAAACAGAAGTGAAAATTAAGGAAAAACTGAGTAAGAAAGTACAGAAAGAGTACTAACCGACAACGTTCTCCTTCTTCATACGTACACGGTACTGAGCTTGCGAGACGTTCTGAATGACCGTATGCGAGAAGTCACCGGCGGTGAACTTAGCTTCAGCAAGTGAAAATGCTGCCTCTTTCATAACTTCACCCATAAGAACTTTATTCTGAAAAAGAACAGAACAAGTAAAATTAGATAAAATAATTTAAAAAAACTGCTAATTAAATATTGCGGCAAGGTACTAGCTTCAAACTTCCGGACACTTTGTTTCAAAATAAAAGTGGAAAAGCTTTTAGGGAAACATAAAAGCACTGTTTTAGAAAGATTTCTCAACATTGAAATTGTAACCACAACAAGACCTCGACAATCTTCTTAAGAATATCACGGAAACGCATATTCAGGGCATCAGCCTTCTTCTTCAGTAGCGAATGACCCTTTTGTGCTCCCTTCAGACGAGTCTTCATGACCGTTTGGGCCCTAAATGAAGTAGTAACGATTTTTTTCGGTAAGATAGTTCTCTACTACAATTCACAGTAGTAGGTCTTGAGCTAGAATAATAATCGAAAACTTTTAGTCTTCAGTCTCCCAATTTTGGGAGGAATTCTGGTTAGAGCAAAATTCACAAGGATGAAAAAGTATAAGAGTTGCGATTTGTGGCAATACTACACATCTAGTTGTCATCGAGACTAATTATTACTAGCAAACTCATCAAGAAAAATTGAAGAAAAGTTCGTCTTATCCCCGAATAACATCTGAGGAAAACTAAATACTGCTGACGAAGTTAAAGGGCGCTATCGGAAATATGCTATGTAAGCAAAAGTAGTGATAATGGCGTAGAAATAGCAGTGAATGAAATTCTTCCAAAGAAATGGAATAATTTGCTAGCATTTTCAACAAAAAAAGAAACACCACACGCAATGACCGATTCCAATCGTATGCAAAAACTTCTCGAAAGAAAAAGAAAATAAACAAGAAAAGTGACATACATTCGAGATGGGAACACAGCAATACGATCCTTTCCACCACCAGACATGGTTGAAGAACCTGAAAATTAAGTGATTATGTTTACTAAAAAAAAGATACACACAGAAAAAAAAATATAAGCGTGTGTAAGTGTCGCACGGGAAACGATGAAGAAAGCAATCAATAATCCGCTCATATTCACATCGAATTCACTTGTGTCTTCACTTATCTAAGACTTCAATAAGACCATAAGAGACCAAATGAAAACGGAAGATATTGTATACAAGGAGAAAATAAGAAAGAATCAAAAGAAAGATCAATGAGGAAGGGGAAATGATTAAAAGGAAAGGGAATTAAAATTATTTCTGGAATATTATCTCCTAAACTCCTTCAAAATACAATAATTGGCCATGTAAAATGTTAAATTCCTAGAAAAGTATGGAGGAAATCGTTTCGATGCGAAACCACTAAGCACCGCCTTCGACCGGAGGCCAGTGATCAAACGGGAGGGCAAGCGACAGCGGCTGTTCGAATGGCGCACACAATTTCCTGAACAAACTCACGGACTCAAAAATGTTCTTTATGAAATACAGTGGCATCGAGGGATTTACATAACTTGACAATCCGTTCTGCATTCGACTTCGTTGCATAAGAATCGTCCTCATTTTCGTAATCATTCATTCATTATTTGTTCCCGATGAAAGAACAATGGGAGAAATGCGTGGAAATCTGGTGCAAAATTTGTAAAATGAACTCGAGACTGAGTCAAAACACTTGGATTCTGGTGCAGTTCCGGTTGTAATGGTTAGTTGTAGTTGCAAGCGGCGCTGTAAAGCTTGCGGCTGCAATCGAAACGGGACCCTCACTCATCTATGTAATCCGCATGCAGCTAGCAATGATTCCACCTCGATGTTACCGTTGCCGTCACCGCCCCGTCTCATAGACGGTTGCGCTCGAAGTTCCGCGGTGAATGCGGTGAATGTAGCGGTTGGGATTGAGGTGGGACCATCACGAACTGCAGCAGTGAATGGTTGGTCGCTTGCTAACCGCTACGTTCTTTCGCACCGCTTCGAGCACATCCGTTTACGTAATAGCACTGGGCTTCAGGTCTTTATGAGCTAACTAATTGTTTTTTTTTCGTTGTGAAAAGTGGAAAGTACAGCAGAATTATACACTGATATCGCAACGTAAATAATGCTGAGTCAAAGCGCTGAACGATGCCCGCTGAAGCGAATCCAATCGATACCGGATAATGTGCTATGTTCCACCATCTGTGAATATTACTTTTAAGCAGAGAACCAAACCAAAATTGCCATCGATCTTTGATTTTGGTCAACATTTCGCAAACATAACCTTTCTCAGGGTTTGGAAAACCAAAAACACTTTTAGCCCACCCCCTCAAACGCCTCCTCACCACCCGATAGCGATGTTTTGTAGGGTCAGAACCAAATGAAATACGGTGTAGTTACGTAAGCGACTGCGCTCGAAGTGTCGTGGTGTAGCGTAGCGGTTAGGATCGTAGGGGAACAATTGTTTTTACCACCCGTCCCTCCACTTCGCGATCGTCCCAGCTCGATTCCGTCTGCTAAGACTACTGCCCCGCTTCGAGCGCAGCCTCTTACGCAATTGCACAGTGTTTCACATCTTTTTGATCCGACTATACTTCAACATTAGTAACAGCACAGACTATCCGATTATGCAAATTTATCTCTTATCTTGAATTGCTGACATGAATTCAGGTCAACAGGACCGGGAATCATCTAGACCTCGGGTATCATCGCCATTGTTTTCGACACGATCTCTCAGTTTAAGTGGTGTTTGATCCGTACAGGAACAGTAAAACGTGATCCTTTCGTTACCGCGGTCAAAACACATCCGTTATAAGTGTACATAGCCGTGCATGGACCTCAGACAGCTGCACATATAGGCACATAGTGGTGGTAATATTCGCTGATAGAATTGGCCCGATTGGGTGAGAAAGGAGCGCGGATGGTGCACGTCAGGCGCTGAATGCATACGGATTGCAGCAGGCGCGTCGCGACAACAAATATGGACATGAGCACATCACCGATCATACAATTTTGGCTGCAATTTTTGTTCCATATATTGCTCGACTACGTTCTTTGCGTGTGTTTGCGTTAACGTAACTGTCATTAAAATTAGCCACCGGGTCGCGTATTTGATTGCTGCTTGCTCGCGATGGTCCTGCTCATACCAAATGCACTCTGGTAAGAGTAAGAGCTGCACAACATACACAGTTATTTATCGGAAGTTACCCAGAGATTGCAAAAAAGTGTTGTCGTCCAGCACACCGCCAAAGCCTGAACCCAAATAGGTCAATACCTAGGAGAGTGAAATCTCTGGTAAAAATCCTTCGTTTCAGGTGTCGATAGGCAGTAGTTCTCGTGAGACGTCAAGCTCACAGGCTATGGAACCGTGGCGAAAGGATGTATTCTGTGGAAGCTCCTGTTGTAGATCGAGACGGTTGAAGAGAGGTATGTTCAAGGACGACAAGATGCACGGTCAGATGCAGAAAACCCTGTCAAGCGATGACAGTCCGGTGAATAAGTCAAGTAAGTAGGAATGTAAATATTAGCCCCACATACACTCCAATCCCTCTGTTTGGTGCACTGCGACCCAATGTTGTCAGAAAACATCTGGAAAGATAAATTTGACAAGAATTACTATCCTATATCGGATCTCGAACCTGTGCTAAACAACACCATATACAAATGTTTCCCTATAAAGGGGCTTCCTTTTTACATGTGTTTTATTGTCACACAAACAAGAAGTTTTTATTTATGTATAAAATATTTACATTTAAACTTGAGGTATTCACAACAACATTTGAATAACGGGGATGTATTTGACACTTTGCGATATATATGAATATTAGGCGGATTTGTTTTTATATAGGATTGAAGAAGAGGTCGATTTGCATCGATGTAAGCTGGAAGGAGATTTGCATCAGTTTGGAATTCTTCGCCGCATTGAATAGGTTAGCCTGAAATAAAGTACTTTTGTAATACTGACTTCTATCTTGGAAAAAAAAAATCAATGTAAGAACTATGATGACGGTTGGAAACTCTTTTAATGGATTACGTTGTCGCTGTACAAGTTTTGTGTCGACGACAAGGAGCTGCGTGCACTTATAAGAAAGATTTCTATGATCTACTTTGGATGTATTTGTACAGAAAGCCATTCTTTACGCCAACAGCTTCCATGTTGTCAAGTAGAATCTAAAATTTCTGGCCGAATTTTTTGGTCTCGTTCAGAGCGGCGCGGTTTCCAACCAGAAAAGCAGTTGTTGGTGTGCTCATCACTACGGTGCGCCGTATTATTACTTTCACACACGAGGATCGAGTTAAGCGAGGGTTTTCAAAAATGCCTCCCGAATAATCTGCGGTTAGGCGAAGGCGCACAAGGTTGATTTCTCAGGAATACACACAACACCTTAGCATTACATGCGAGCGTGAATTCTTACAAACATCATGAGATAGCAGCATGGAATCGCTGAAGCGACATTTTTCATCTTAAAGAAAAATGCGCAGTTGCCCTTTAGTGAAAATATAACGACTCACCATACTCTCTCTCGAGATGAAGCCATTGATCGCCAAATAATTCTCTTCCCTCAACCATTGTAGCACTTGGTCTCTTGTTTCCTTGGGGTATTCAGGAGCCAACTTAAGAAACAGCATATGTCAATAGGTGCAATGCATAGTTGAAAAAAATATGGATAAAAGACGTTATTTTTTAACGTTCTCTTCATTTGGTGCCGCTTTTTCGGAACCATTGCAAAATATTATAACACGTAGCCTTCTATTTTTGCTCAAATAGGTGGCTCCAATTATTTCACGTACGTAACAGTTTTGAGAGAAAACCAGGAGTAGAGGGGAAACACATCCGCAAACCCACCTCCTCAATATTCTTCTGCAGTGTTTCGTATTTTTTCATGAATGACTCCAGACGTTCCACTTGTTCAGGACTGCAGATTTCAATTGCCTGAAAAAAAAGTGCGCACAAATGTGGCATGGTATTGTTCATAGCGCAGTTATTCATCTATTCACCTTTGCAAGAACCAGATCGTAGGCTGCTGTGATATTTGCTTCATCAACCTGTTCTTGAACGTAATCATAGTACATCTCGTTCTCTCTAAACTCCTTGGAGAGCTTGGAAACGCATCGATCGCGGTTACTCGCCGCCGGTGTTGGTTCAGCCATCTAAAATTATTAAAACAGAACTGAGAAAACATGAAAACTATGTCAAACAGTCTACGTCAACACCAATAGAAAAAAAGACACTCACTCGCAGAAAGTCAGGAAGAAGGAGTGGTGGAAAAGTTGGGAGCGTTGGTAGGTCTTCCTGAAAGATATAGGTACAACATAGATATGGGCATACGTTCCTGGAAGAAAATAGAGACACAAATAACTGGATGAGAAAACAGAAATAAGAGCAAAATGTTGAGTATCTATAGTAGGGACAAGACGACGTGAAACACGGGGCAACTGCGTACACGGCTTCTCAATAATTATGCCTCTGTGTCTCTGCTACATCAGACTACTTACCGGTCGGAAAGGTTTGAATGTCATTAGTCGGTTCAGAGGAAGGTTCTCCTGTAAAATTAAAACTTGACTATTTGAAAAAATAATCGAAGCCACCCATCTGAGCAAAAATAAAGAAGCTATAAAGATTGAATCTACTTCTCTGCGTCTCGATTTATTTCTGTGCTGCCATCTAACCGATCATGTAGCAGCAACATAATTCACATAAAAAGACAAAAAAATGGAAGAAATCCACAAATCGCAACTGTGAAATGTTGCGTTGTGGCGCCGATACTTGCTTTGCATTGGATAAGTACGATACGCGCCTGAATTGCGGCACGGTTTTTGCGCATCTTCGATGCCAGCGCCCTAAAGGAAAAAGCTAGCGCAGCAGCCGACGAGGCACAGAATCTCCATAGCCGCAAGTACGCATGTTTGATCCGGTGACCGCGACGCGTGCGAAGGAACTCACGCACTCCCTCTAGTTCTCAGACACTCCGTGTACTATGCTCCGTCAAAATTAAATACGCTTCACTATCGCCTGAATAAATATATTCACTGACGCTGTCGCTTCACGGATGTATCGGTAAGAAGAGAAGAAATATGGAGAGAATCAAACACGCACACATTGTTGGTGTCGAAATGGGCAGAAAAGAGTTCAGATCAATCACGCATCTCTACATGTGATTCAAATTTTCGATAGCAACTTCACTAATTCTACAGTAAGCAATCACAGCATTCTACAGAACCAACTGAACTCACTTCTAGTTTCTGTTCAGGATGTTGAAGCCCTTGTCGACTCATTTTACCCTGTAGGTATCGGTTTTAATACTACTATACTAACTGATCCACTACTACTAGTTTACACTTCACTACACTAATAATCATCTATCAATAAACATGGTCCTTACTATGAATGGTAGTGAGAATAACTCTGTTAGAGTTGGAAGGCGTAGAAGACCGAACGGAGAGGTCCCACCACTCTAAAAACCTTCTGTTTGAACGAGTAGTTTCTTTTCATTCTAACTCAAGACCCACGTGCTAATTCTACGGATCCACCGCATACTAACACAAAACTACTAAATGTGATATGACTAACATTCGACTGGAATGGGGCAAAAATACTACGAGCGAGCGAGTTGAGCTTCGCCTGAAACGTTTCCATTATGGGCGGAGTTTCGGATCGACAGCTCATTTTACATTTGACGTGTTAAATGCGAATTTCTGTTTGTGTGTTTGAGAAACAACTGACTCTATTACTATGAAGCACGAGCCAGTTATTACTGACTCGTGTGAAACACAGTGCCAGACAGGTCGGCTGCCGAGTATTGAAAACTACAACCAACAATAGCTCTCAACTCAACCTGCATTACCCGCATGACCCTCGTTGGCTACTGTGAAAAATGCAAGAAAAAGAACAAATCCGGGAAAACAAGTACGCTACATCAACGTTTACATTAAGTGCGCCTTCAGCTCTAACAGCTGCCATTAAAGGCACCGTACCGCGAAATTCACGATGTTGGGATCTCTCGAAGAAAGGATAGGGTTAGAGATCTAGATTACAAGTATGAGTGTGACCAAGCTCAATTCGAGCAAATCGTCTCGGAAAACGGCGAGGAAAGAAGCCGTTCTTGCACAAATTATCCTACGAGGTACTTTAGAACAAGTCACTCCTGTGCATCTGCGAGCGAGCGGAAGATAGCCAATGTGGTTTCCTTGGCAGCCTATACAAGGAATGCATGCATAGGCTGCTGAGAGAACCAGCGCGTACATAAAAGTGGCGTTGTAAGCTACATCGTAGGAAAATTCGTATAAGGCCGTTATTCACGCTTTTTTCCAAGGCGATTAAAGGAATTGAGCATGGCCACCCTCTACTCGTGATCCACAGTTCTTGCTTGTGTTTTCGTGAAAAGATTTCAACATCGTCAATTTCGTGGTAAGCTGCCTTCCAAAAAGGACTTAGTATGTGAACAATATCGACTTCCCGGGCAGAATATCAATCCACTGATATTGATTTCCAACTACGAGAAACTCACTCACCAGAAAACTCTGAAAATCAATCAGACCTGCATATTCTGGCGATTTTACCTCCGTCGACTTGTCGACCTTCTAAACAATAAAACGGCATGTGAATTCGCAAATTCAGAAAGACAAGAAGGGTTTAGGTTTTAGGATATGCTATGAGGGACCTACTTCTGGTGCAGCAAAAGCAACTCTGAAATCTGTGGTGAGCGTTAACGACGGGCTTCCTTCATCATTTTCCTCCGACAAGCGGATCTAAAATGGGTGTGATGAGCTCAAAGGTCAGAGTTAATACTGTTATGAGTAAAGTGTAGTTATATTATGCCGCGATAAAGGCGCTCACTTCATAATTAGTAAAAAGAGAAGCAAAATTAAGCTTCACGGTCGTAGAGATATCTTTACAAAACAAAATACAAAATACACTGCGAAAAGAAAACAGAAAAAGTAGTATGTGGGTACGGGGACGGCCGGAACTACTGTAACAAGTTACGAACTCACCAAGCCACCTTGAACAGCGCAAAATATCAGTCCAAAACATGAGATAGCTGTAGCGCTATGCATTTAGGTGAGCTTTGAAGCCTGTCAACATTTTTTCCTCATCAACAGACGCTTTTATTCAGCTTATTGCGAAAAGCTGCGCAAATACGGACTCTACGTACACAAGCGGCAACCATGCTTATGACATGGTGTTTTTTGCTTGTCACTGCTTGTTTCCATTGTTTCGTGACGTTGGTAACTACTGCCAACAGCAAGCCGACCATCATATTTTTAGAATTTTCGGAGCAACGGAAAAAACGAAAATACGAGAACGACAATATTTTTCACGACCCTTTACAATCAGATTTACATGTCGGGAAGTTCTGTATCACAGCGGAAGTCCGCAAATTCACAATTAGCTCCTTCGTACACCACTACTGCTGAAGATAGGCGCTAATCGAAAACAGTACGCCTATGGAGCCAATCTACAATTTAGCCACGCCCACTTCATGAGCGATAGCTCTGTCTTCCTTCATGGAAATATTGTTGTCGTTCCAGTTTTCGTTATACGGAACATCCAAAACTACTATCTACTAGTTCGTTGGTTTTCGGGAGTAGCTTCTCGAGATGGCAAAATACATAAAAGTATTTATGGATATTACAGCTGACGCAGAACCTATAGGACGGTTAGTATTTGAGGTAAGGTTATGGTATTGTCAGAATTAAAAACCACCGAAGTCAAGAAAAAAAAACGAATAAACATTGTAGGAATTTCTTCTAAAGGTAAGATAGAGTAAAATGACTTCAACGGATAAGACTACTCACCTTCTTTTGACCCAACGTAGAAATGTTTTTTAGGAAAAGATAACATTCTTTGACAATCACGGTGTGCTCACTGGCCAGTTTCAGTCTGCTCAGTCCCTTAAGTTTTGCCTCATCAGATTCCCGTTCATTGTCTCCAAGAACTCTTTCAAGTCAACACTTTCAAGCAACAACTTTCAAGTTCAACAAAATATGTTATTAAGCACACGTTGGCGATAGCCTAATTCAGTGTCAGTCACTGATTTCTGTCACGTGAGAGGCAGTGTGACGCACCGGTACCGGATCACGCTCTAAAATGTGATATAACGCTATAAATTCTGAAATATTGTCTTTAATACAGTCAAAAAGCGATTTTAGACAAGAAATTCTTAATGTTATTGAAGTGTTAGTAAAGAGAGGACAAGGTGAATCTTCTTCACATTGCAAAACACAAATCAAATGATTTCTTCTTCTCTACCCAACGAAAATCCTTCACATTTGGTTACTACCAGACCCTAGAGCCGGCTAGAGATGCATACACCGTATTTTTTCGTCCATTCTGACCGTCTCCAGCAATTATCAACCATTTTCAGTTAAATACCAGAATCTGTCCAAAAACCAGCGAAAATTTTCGGAGACTGTGCACAGGTGAGAAGGGATTTGGCTACAAAGGCTGTCATTGGTACCGAATAATTCCAGGATTCTGTGCTTGTGTAAGTGACACTACATTTAGTTTTATTATAAACGATAAGTCGAAAAAAAAATCCTATAGAGGTTCCATTTTTTTACCCTTACAAAGATGTTTCCGTATATTTTCTAAATAGTGAATGTAGCGCACGGATGCGAAATGAGATGAACCACCAGCGAACTTTTGCTTTAGTCAGGAGACTTTGAAACGCAAAACGAGGATAGAAAAGGCGGTAAAAGCACATTCGACAATAAGTATTTTGAGGATGAAAACTACGATATTCTACACAATAAAAGGTAGACGTTACATCTCTTCCATCTGGTAAATTATCATTTTAAATTGCTGCTACTTCAGAGGTATCCTCTCTATGGACAATTTTGGATGGCCTGACACTAATTCTAGTAGATTCTTTGTCACGTTTACCAATACGCCATGGTATGGAACATTGACTTGAACGTGGACCTGGAAACACGAAAGAAACTGAATTCTTTAGGATGAATAATTTCCACGTTGCATTCGGAGAACTTGTCGACGGTTTTGATGTATTGGATAAAATGGAGAGTTACGGAATAATAGAAGGTAACAGCTTTATTTCTTCCGAAATGTCGATAAATCTAAATTCCTCAGTATGTCTGTGATTGCAGACATACCCGTAATTGATTCAGAAGACTGACTTGTGCAGTGTTAGATCAGAAGTGCTGAAATTTCATGTCAAATTTCACCGTTAAATGAAATTTGCAATAATTTTGGCAATAAGCTCGCCGCAGCTCATGTGACTTTGTCAGGACTACAATCAACTACATAAGAAAGACCTCCCGCTTCAAATTAAACCTGTTGAGTGTTGCTTTAGAAACGGTCATGACCTCAAAATCTCTCTCAAAATTGCCTTGGTATGCCCACTACAGATATTTAGAATAATAACCTAGTTATTTCAGGGTATGGTGCTCAGAAGGGTCGAACTACAAAACTGATTGTCACCGAAAACTGTGGACAATTATGATCCATGGAAAAATCGTCGAAAAATGCATCAATTCACCGCATAAACGACGGATCCGTCTGGAAATAAGACCATGTAAAATCACTTTTAGGAAATCGATGATGCAATTAGCCAATTTATTTATTTGTTCTAGACTTGCAACAATTCTGGAATGTAAATTTTATTTATGTTACAGTCTTTAGAAGAAATTTGCCCTGGAATTATGCTTGACAAACATTACCACAACAACGAAAAGGCACAACTCCCCCTACTACAGTACGATAGACATGAGCAAAACCATAACAAGCGTGATCTAGCGCGGAATTCGTAGGTTCTGAGCGGATAAGAAAATTGGCAGAGCTTACATCCAATCTTTTGTTTAAAAGCACAAAATAAAACAGTCAACCATAAAATTTAACAAGACTTAACAATTCCAAGTCACTTAGCAGTTCGCAGATCTACACCGGAAAATTTTTATTCTCTATCGAAGCTCTCTCCTCTTTTACATTTATGTTCTATGCACGTACAATTCCCTATGTTCGGCACAGGATATACACATTCCATCGATTGCGCGTAAAAACTGCGCAACATTTGCACTCTTTCCATAAGATTAGGTGTTGTTCCAGTAAGACGTGGACGACGATGAGCTTCCGATAGACATTCCATCGCCAAAGACCATCTTAATGAATTGCGTTACGTTACGTTACATTGTGAGACCTGGTTTTATTCTATTCAGTGGCGGACACGATATCTTGCTACTCTATTTCTCTGAAGCCAAGTTTTTGAATAAAGCCGTAAGCATCGCAGCGTTTGAAGAAGACTGAAGGCATAACATAACATAACAGAACATAAGGGCTAACATAGTTTTCTTCAACGCCGCGAGAATTCAAACGGGCCTACTAGATGAGTTTGAATTCTACCATCCTCACTTCGTGCGCAGAAATGATTAATGTCTAGCACTCGATACTGTGGTACCTCGAAAAAGACCTGAAGAAATAGTGCGCGACAAAAAAAAAGCACGGCAATTCATCATATGACGCACCGCGAGCTGACAAAACTGTGAAAACAGCTGGAGTCAGTTGAAAATTTGAGATTTATGCTGCATTTGCACAATCAGGTTAATCTCAGCGGTACCCAATGTCGAAATGTTTTGATATCGATTGAAAACGGCCACAACTCTGATACTTCTCATTCACTGATTTCCAAAGGATATCATAATTTTCGAATCAACTGTATAAATGAACTCACACATCTAATGGACAGCCTTGGGGACAAGCGAGACCTCGATCCGGCAAGCGAAAACAACTAAAAACATATCCAACGATCAATAAATTAATTTTTAGCGGTACATTGGCAATGAACAAACAGCCGATGGGAGGACCCATGCTTACCGTTGAATTTCTTCCGTAGTTCTTTGATAGTGAGGCTCCGCGCCTAACGTCACACTCTCCCAGCACAATATACCGAACATCCTGCAGTTGTAGATTTCTAAGAAGTAACATTAATCAGTGATGGATTACTTACCAAATGTCACCTTCTTGTCTGTATTTAGGATTCCGCTCGGTAGAACAAACAATTTCCGGCGGAAGCCTGGATGTTGTTGGTGGATAGAGACAGCTCAGCTTAATTACGCACCTAAATTGGAACCTTTAAATTCTTTGGACCTGTACACTATGAAGAAGTTGATTTTGCTGCGCTTATTGAGCTTTAGATTACATAGAAACAATAACGGCTAGCATAATAGGTGATCTCAGCCATTTCTCTATATCCCCCTTGCAGTGAGTGTTCGGAATCTTTCAATACCGTTAAATGTGTCTATGAAAGATGCTCTTTTCACTTTCTACTTTATTCAGACGTTAAAATCGCTGATAGTGATAAGAAAGCGAATCTATTCCAATTTACGGTAAAATTTCATCTGTATTTGTACTTATACAGCCAAACTAATACGCAATGTGTTCACTTACAGTTGATTCGCATTCTCTCACACCCGTTGCTACCAGAATGTAGCCGTATTTAGTTGAAAGTAACAGTTTGGTCGTCTCAAATCCAATCAAATTCTGTTTGAAATCATCACATCCCTATCAGCATTACAGCGCTAAACCATATTTAAAAGCATCACCCCACGAATATGAGGTGGTACGGATTTCGGGTAGAGTATTCGTATACGGGATCGTAGATTATGAAGAGAGGGGTGATCCCGTCCATTTCTTCCTAATTGCCGCGAAAAACGGCCCGGAAGATACGGCTTCTGGCGCGCTATTTTCTATGAGTTCGATTTGAGCGCGCCAGCCTTGTGCACGCGCCCCATCTTTCGGGACGTTTTTTACGGCAATTAAGAATAAATAGACGGAATCACCCCTTTCTCTATAGTCTGCGATCCCGTAGATGAATGCTCCACCTCAAAGCCGTACCACCTCATATTCGTGGGGTGATGCCTTTAAACTGGGAACAATGTACATCGTGTGGATACAGATCTTTGAAAGAACGCTACTATCATTGAAGAGAAATTAGAAGTAGACGAGTTTGCATGCAACCGTTGTGCTATGCGATAATTTTCACTTTGATAATTATCGCGCGTTTGATGAAGCTTTGTCGTTCTCTATCAATTATCCATACACCAATGATTCGAATGACGCCTGACAGGCTTCCTTCGGTGCTGTTCACCTTCCCTTCTTTCTCTTCGCATTCATTCAAAGCGGTTTGCGCCCGCCTCTGATCTGCTACCAGTTTGTTCCTTACCTCCGCAAGTCCTTCGACGTCAGCTGTACGTTTTCCGTTGTGACTGCTCCATGGGCAACATCGCCCAGAACCTCGTGAAAATGTTTCAGAGCAGCACTCACTTGTACCAGTAAGTCAAGTATATCTTTCAGTAATATTAATGGTCGATCTCGTTCTTCTCGATCCTAAAAATGATTAGAGCAAAGAATTCGCGACGAAAACTTCCATTCTAACCCTGCACTTACGAACACGAATTTGATGTTGGAAATAGTCAGCCAGATTTCCACCCGCTAACCACTCTACTGCCACAGCGGGTCGCAGAACTGCAAATGACAGATGAGAGACGGCAACGATTCGAGATATGTTGGCATGCGAAAGACGACAAATCCGTGCTGATTCTTCTAAGAGAGCAACGCTATGCCTTGGATTAGGATGACTAACCTGCAAGAGAAATTGGTTAAACACCAATCTCGTAACACGAGAACGAACCTCACTTTCACAGCCACAGGGACTCTTTCAGTTGTTCGATGTTTCACTCTTGGTACAAGTGTTCCACGAAAAAGTGTACCTTGAGCAGTGTGAGCCAGTGGTGTGCCAAAAATTTCGATACAGTTATCCTCGACAAGGTATCGTGACAGCTCTAAGTGAATATTGTTGAGCAGTAACCAAATGTGACTTATTATAAGCACGCTCACCTCGTTTCAACTGTTTCAGCTGTTTTTGATAAGGAAAAAGGTTGTCAGGGACCGGAAGACACATCTTTTTGCCATCTATAAGAGATTACGGTTGGCTATAAATGTACTAAAACAAGTGCTTTCCAAAGATACTCATCGGGTTCATCTCGACATCCGTGGAATAAAAGAAAGGCTATATGAATAAACAATGCGCTCTTTAATCCACACACTTATCAACCGCGACACAACCGCATTTGCATTTTGACTATTCTGTAGCTACAGACTTAACGGGATATGAAGTGCATTAATTAAAGTTCATTAAGTGCATCCTCAAGAACAACACACGCAAGAAATGAAGGGAATATTGTAGGTTTTTGAACGTCGACAAGTATCGACAACTTCACAAAGAGACGTGCGATAGAGTGCGTGCGATACTTTTGACCCCGACCTTTTTGATATCCGATCTCTTCATACTTTTGATCGCGGTTCGGCGGATCAGCGCTTCGATGGTTATTGAGTGTTCACAACCTTGCGCTCAATAATCATGAAACCGCAGAGCCGCGAGACCGCGCCCTTTCACGGTTCTGAACTCTGCGGGCAGCCGAAAGCTTGGTATACTTCCGTAACGGACTGCGCCCGAAATAGCGCTGACGTGCGCTTCCAATCGAGGTGGGAGCATTGCTAACTGCAGTGATCCCACTTCGATCACAATCACTGCTTCCACCACGCAGTCTCGACGGTATCCATGTTTCAGTAGTTTTGATCCGACTACATCTCAAGAAAACTTCCTTAGTGATCTAAAAGTTGATCTAAGAGAGAAATGACATAGAAAAGGTTATATTTTGCGAAAAATGTGAAAAGTACAATAACATAATATATTAGTGTCGCGGCAGAAAGTGACACGATATTAAGAGACCTATCAAAAGGAGATGTCAGATAATACAAAGAAAAAACTTAAGAACGAAAATACATTCTGCAGAATTATGCGAAAGGGCTATCAGAAAGAAGAACTTCGGGTCAAAATAAAGCGAAACTTCACTATGATTTTTCGACTACAATTCTGATTAGGGCACGAAAGAAGACGTAAAAAGTTAAGAGCCCACTACCAAAACTTCCCCTTCTCATGCTACGTTTCACGATACCTCAGATTCCTACAAAAGATCCATTGAATACCCTACGTCTATCGGGACTAAAACCAACAGTCTTTATAAATTCCACTTTATTCCACTAGTCGAAAAAAAAGCACTAAAATATGCCATGAAAGGATATTCACTGGATATTCAGACCAAGAAATTTTTCTGATTATTGCAGTAGTTTAGAAGTAAAAGCCAAGCGGAGAAAACAACATGAAAGAAATAAATTATAAGCAAACCTACTCTTACAGATCCATAAAATAACCAGCAAGTAGCAGGTGGTCAACGCTACTACTGTTGCCCATGGTGTCATGTAGGATACGGAACATTGGTCAGTTACCAAAGCATCGTCTGGTTTTGGCATTTGTCAGCGGTCTTCAATACCTGATGAGTTGACAAAATGTAACTTAAAAGAAATCAATGATCATGCTACAGCCAAAGAAACAGCGGTACTTTCTTCTCTTTGGAATTCCTAAAAGAATTTAAAAAAAAAAGAAACAGACGCAGAAGAGGGTTTTCTTTTACTGAAAACCACATTAACATGCATCCTGCGGAAATACGAGAAGCTATTGGAAAAGGCGACGTAAGGCCAAATTTCACACTGAGGAACGAAACTTTGCGATAGTTGCAAGGGAGAGGGAAAGGATGCGTCATGCAAGGAAAGAGCCCGCGCTGGAGGCTAGAGTAGACGCGGCTGGACACATTTTGACGCCGACTATATCTCCACTCTCGATCCACCTGATTGTTCTGTTCCACGGCTAACGATTTTACGGTGTGAAAAGGAACGGTGATTTCAGTGTCAATGACCGGAGAGTTTTAAAAAGAAACAAATAGATCTGCGAGACGAGTCTGCGCGAAATGTCAGATAACCATAGAATTGTGCTGGTGCGACAGCGGTAAATTGAAATAATGTATCCCAAAGGGATAGGTTCGCACAGTGGTTAGAGTAATTGGTAAGGTTAATACATGATTCTCCGCTGAGTGCAGTTGAAAACAAGTGGTCGATAACTTTACTCCGCTACGATCCGATTTCTGGATACCAATTTCAATTTCAGACCGCCTCCGTCGACATCAACTTACTAAGTCGTTAACATATAGATCTCTCCCAAGGCGTCCTTACGGTACATTGAATGTGAGGATACGACGATATGGCTACTTAAACTCTTCCAGTATACAAATGGTTAAATGAGGGTAGAGAAGAGATCTGCGAAACTTTTTTTTTAAAGAAAGATTAAATCAAAACCATAAGTAAAAACAATGCATTGAAAGGAAAACATAGAAATTAGTGTGGCAGATAATATGTACACCAAGTGGTAGAGTAGGTTGATTAGTGAAATAATACCTGAGTAAAGATCCCACAAATGAAGAATTTAAATTAAAGAAGATTACAGAAAATCCGAGCAAGTGTCGGTTGTCATCATAGTGGTCGAACAGCCTTGAATTGTATGACGCACATCTCTAAAGACAGGTTTCGGAACGGTGAAGAAGGAAAAATCAATTCTTAATACAACATGTCAATAACAATTGATGTTGAAATGCTTCTTGTACAATTCCTGTTTTATCTACGAAATCTGAGTTGATATTTAAATTTGTTTTCTAGCTACAAACAACTATAAATATCTTCTCAGCGTTTCTGTGCTATATTTCTTGCAATGAATCAAATTTTACATGGCAGAGCTGAATATCTCGTATTCCTGTGTTGGCGAAAACGGAGGGTCTATGAACAACGCAGCTGAAGGACATAAATAATCAGATAAACAAAAAAATAATAAACATCTGTGTACATAGTGGACGTAAAATGTGTTGTAACTTGACGGCGCAACGCGTACTCAGTGAAGGGGTACTCACACACTTTCTACAGTAAGCGGAGACCCTCCCCCTTCCGGAACTCTTCGTTTTGCCTTTTCCACTTTTTTTCGATCCTGGTTATGGATCTTAGCGCTTGAATAGAACTACACGATCTTATGAAGCCCTTTTCCATTAGTTTTATCATTTGTTCTGCTTTTAAGGTGTCCCTAAGATCTAAGTTCACGGAGATTTAATTTCTATCACATTCTTTGTGTAATTGCGGACAATTTTCCTAACACGATTTACATTGACTGTACATAGACGTGTAAAGTGTAGCTGAGGAGGGGTGATAGGGAGAGGAGAGGACTCAACAATGCTCTTATTGAACTGTATCGATCTGCACTTAAGGGGCACGAAAAAAATGTTCATAGAGCGCAATAACCATTCTTAATTGACAAATACCATTACAATTACCAAACTCTCCAAAAAGGTTTACTGGAAGTATATAGCTAAGTCAGTGGGGAAAAAATTAATTAAAATTGATTTTAAAAGTTATAAAAAATAAAACCTAAGCAATTATTCTTTTTCTGTAATCTGACATAATATCACTATTTCACAATCTTCTTACTCTGTATTTACATAAAGGCGTTTATTGATAACATTTCAGTGATGACCTTTCTGATGCAGTTTTTATATTCATTGCTTTCTTCTTTCACAATCTTAATTGACAAATGGCTTTCCCATTTGAGAGTAATTTACATTCCATTTGAGCAAAGTCACATGCTTAAATTGTCATCCTTTTAGAAAATAGCATTCTGATTGAAGAAAGATAGAAATATCTGCTTGTATATGTACTTCTGAAAGAAACTCTATAGGGCTTCTTTCAAACAATCGCCTTCCTTCTCCTTCATCAACATCAACCTGACATGGAGGCTAGATATACTAAGAAAAAAAAGGAAGATAGAGCTGGAGGTGTTAATGCTTTGACTTCATCAAACTCTCCCAAACATGGTTATTGGGAGTACCATAATCCAGGAAATCATCACATCATGTAGCACATTCCAGGAAACCGAAAATTGCTCTGAGATAGTCAAATTATAAGTTGGAGGATCTATGACATGTAAGCTAATTGTTACTAGGAGAAAAAAGTAGGAAAGAGCGTCGGGAAATAAGGGCGCCACTGAGCGCCCCCTCTTCCCCACCAAATAAATTTCCCCATTTTTCCCCTGAGATAGGACTTCTCCTCACTCCAGTGTTAAGAACAGTCTTTGCACCCTAAGTGCAGGTCGAGTGCAGTTCGATAAGAGCGTTGCTAAAAGCGCACCCTTACCCCTCCGCCACCCAACTACACTTTGCCCGCGACGAGTAAACTGCACTGGGAATGGGTACACCTCTTCCGCAGCACAATGTCGATGGACATGATGAATTGCTGCGAAAAAAGAGAAAACAGCTTACTTCATGACATACCATCCCCACAGCTATCGCATTAAGCTATCCTACCAATCTCAATGCGATCATGTCTTTGTCGGGGTGGAGCTTACTTTTTACCCTATTAGTTCATTTCACAACGCATGAAGAAAGAAAAAAAACCAAATCTAACAGAGTGGTTTTGAAGAAAAGCACATGGAAGACTAGAAAATAGAAAGCTTATGCTATAAACACTCAAGTATAGTCTGTGATCGCATAATATTAGGCATACCACGCAACCCATGGACGCAAACAACGATTTCTTTATCGAATTATTACTGGTGAGCAGCTTTTGTGGCCTTAGAACTTTGATAATATAAATTAGCTTGAGCAAAAAGTAATACAAAGATTCCGATAGAACAAAACATTATCTTTCGTATAGCATAAAGCATTATGCCACAAATATTTAATGAGATGCAGAATATTAAAATTTAAAAGGGGCGGGGACTTAGTTGCCAACCTAATACAGATTTCCACTAAGTTCCTCGTTTCGACAAAGAAACAGACGTATAACATGCCCTTTGTTTTTCGCATTTGCATTTCCTTTTCTGGAAGATGTGTTGGATTACTCCCAGTTAGCACTTTCCGATGCCAAACACAAGGAAATAATGTACGAAAGAAGATCAACAATTTATTCACAAAGAACTCGTCCATGAGAGGTATTCTGTAAACAATGCGCCAAAGTGCAATGGGGACAGTGGTCATGTTATGAAAAAAACCTGAACTTAACACGAGTTACAACTCTAAACTACTTACAGATTTTTTTTTTACCTTTCAGGTGCAAAAACTAGAAATAAGTTAACAGAACTTCTAATTTACAGAGCAAGATAACTAGACAGCTGAACACAGAGGTACATAGAACTTGAGTAGAACATGAGTCATCCAGAGTGAGAAAGATACACACAATTACTGTCACCGTAACACCGCAAAAATAGTGAACTCTACACAAAAAATAACATATTTACAACGGCTATTTTAGTGATTTAGGTCATGTTTACAACAAAAACTACATGAATTGACCAACAATCAATCACTAAAGGCCAAAGATGAGATAAGGACCTCATCTTCTTATCAGGGCGTTCACTACTTCGTTGGGGTCCGGTTTCTTCAATGGTACAGTAACTCCAAAAAACAGCAAACACGTTACAAAATCTATCCGGGAAGAGACGCAGGTGGTCAGACAAGCAGGCATTCTTCATCTTCTTCCCACTACGTTAATGTCGTATAGGTATGCGTGTGTGTGCATTTACGGACCTGCCGCTGACAACATTCACAGACCCTCTAGGGGTCCTGCTAAGGAGTGATGTGGAAGCGAAGCGTCTACAACTAATGCTGGTGAGTAGAAATGAAGAGTTAAAGGCAGTAATACTAGGGGGACAGCACATTTGGGCAATAATCGATCGATGTTTGTAGTCTCTCATGGACGGCATAACAGACACTACGCACTCCAACAACGGCGTGAGATGAACCTGAAAAAAAAAAACAAAGTATTATATCTTTTACAAACTGTTAAGATAAGAACACTATTTGCTAGATTATTCAGTCTTCGTTCTTCAACACAAAATAACAAAAATTAATTTATGTATAAAGCGGTGACTTAAGAAAAACATCAGTCCAATTCATCCCCAAAATTAAAAGTTCAAATCGATAGTGAGATCAGTGACCTTAACGAAGATTGCATTTCTTCGCACGCTCTGATGAGATTCCTTCCCATTCACTCATATATTTCCTAACGTATTCGCTGAATATTACGAGCCTAGCGCAATATGTTTGGATTTTTATTTCCAACCGGACATCCTTCTTAAAACCAAACTCAGTTGCGAAATTCACAGCAAGTGCAATATGAGTCGCACGCACTCCCACAATGTCACCAGATAAGTACCAAAATGTAGGTCAGAGTGAAGCTCTTCCTCAAGCAATAAAATTGCGCGAACATTTGATAGAAATTTTTACCTCCTCCTAAATGCTCTGCATCCATCATTGTTATAACAATAAAATTAGAACGATGAAAGATATTAATGCACTTTTTACAAAGCCAAAAAACACACCTTTCAGCACGGAGTGGGTTGCGGTGCACGAGGTGAGGTGATTCCCTCGGTTGCGGCACTGGTAGTAGTGGTTTTGCCGCCTGGACTTGCGGTAACAACAAGCGATGGCCCGCGACACGATGCGGTTGATACAGTAGTTGTGGGTGGATCAGGAGCTGGTGACAATAGTTCAAAAGGAGATAACGATGGAACTAGCGTACGAGACCAAACACTCGACAAACGCTCACGACAGCGCAGCAGTTCACATGGATCGGTCTGAAATTAATGAAATCTGATGCTCCTTCTTCTTGTGAAAGTTGCCCGTGAAATTTAGAAAAGAATTCTTGCCCACCTTGCAGATCCTAATCTGCGCTTGGATTGCTGGCATCCATTGTTTACTAGTCGCTTCCACAAGTAGACTCACTACAGAAAGGGCGAGAGTTGATGGGGCAAATTGGGACATCACGGATGAGTCGCACACAATCGCTTCCACATGAACTCTACAAGTAAGGACGAATATGATAATAAGAAATTAAAAGGAGCTCTTCTTCAAACTGACCTCAACGGCGACATCAACCACTCTCCACCCATGGACTTAAGAAGTGCTACGAGAAAACGATCGAACGATGGCAAATATGCATCCCAGCCGAGCAGATCTGCAATGAAAATGTTTTTCTTCGGACAAGCTCTTGCAGAGTAGAGAAAAAAAACAACAAATGTACCTAGTATGCGAAGCTCCATACGTTTCAACTCTCGTGCACTATATGAAAGTCGAAGCCTCTGTAGATACAGAGATGCATCTTCTTCGTGATCTTCACATAGTTTCTTCGCTAACGATAGGCAAGCAGCAGCAACGCAGTTCACGTATCTGGAATTTGCCATGTTAAAAGAGCATGCAATTATCTCACTTAATGACATTAAAAAAACATGACACGCACTTCACTTGCACTATTTCGTACGGGAACAAAAAATAATTTGGAACTATCATAAAACACTAGTTCTCAGCAGTCGATAATTATAATCCAAAAAGGAAAGGTTATAAAAATAAAAAAGAAGCAGCTTTATTTGCAAAGATCACTGTATTCAGTATCTTAGACTGTATGCAGACTCATGGATTTGTTCTATAAGTCAAATGAGCTGATGGAAGAACTAGAGAGAATTTCAGTAACCCGGTAATTTTCTGTGCTAAAAAGAACTACAACAGCTTATCAAATGCTGATCATAGGTGAAAGAAGCAGCTAAAGTTCACCACAGGCAACTCTCAACTCCGACTCAGCTACGATGCTCTCCTACCTACCATTCCTCTATTCTTTTACTGAGAAGTTCTTTCACACAGAAACTTGAAAACAACAAAAATCGGGAGAAAACAAGTCACAACGTCAAAATCATTGTGTAATGCTCTCATGTCCCTGGCTAGTTCAACTACTCAGGTGTTTGAATTTCAAGACATTTGTATCAAAAATTCGCTGACTGTCACATCAGAGGCCATTCTCCTCATCTTACCACAGAACTGTTGTTAGTTTTTCCACAAGAAAACCATATGTTCTTCTTCTCTAGGGATCAAAAACAGTCCTCCGTTTTCTTCTTCTACGACTAAAAAACCTTTTACGTGCTCGTCCCACAAGGACGTCTTGTTTTGTTCATAAATTCTCTTTTTAGACGAAAGACAGTACAACGGCCAATAGTTGTCAAGGGAACATTTTGAGAATTATTTTGCTCGATTTTTACTATCGTCTCAGCTGTGAAACGATCACAACGATTTGAAGATAGTAAAAGGAGAAAGCAGTTTGGTCGTCACCTTGCTTCTCAAACTGTGCATATGTCGAACATTGCGACTGTGTTTCGTTCTGTTAGCTAAACGTTGTTTAAACATCCCTGCAACTCAATGGCACTCGAAAATGTCAGCATTCTGCTTGCCACAACATTGCACGTATTTCAATAGACGCTGACTTTTGCTCAGACACTGCGAGACTAGACTAACATAAAACCACTGACGTCGAAAGCACCCGAGCTCTTTCAGTCACTTTTTTCCCCTGTCTCTCAACCACGAAATCACGTCTGAAGTCTGAATTTACGTCATCCTGAAATCGCTGCATAGATATTTAGTTCTAGCGTTACAAAACCACACCTTTTGGACTGTTATAATCGGGTCAAAACGAGCTGAAACTCGTTAGTTGCGTAGGGGGAGAGTCGTGGGCCTAGCAGTTGTGATCGAGGGGAACCTCGCTACCAACACTATTCACTGCAGTTTGATAGAAGCTAATGGTGGTCCCATCTCGATCAGAACAGGTATATCGACCACATCACTTAGAGCGCAACCGCGTATGCAGTCGTACTTAGCTTATAAACTATACATACTTTTTCTTTTGAGTACAAAAGATACAGATGGCTCATGGTTGAGGAGTATGGTTTACGCTTGTAGACGCGATGATTCCGAACACATAGCGGTTCCATCTTTGCAAATGAGCTACACCAGGTAAATGGAACATCACTGAGAATTTCGTTAGGATTGCTTGCGCATCGCCAGCTAACACAAGATGGAGGGTTTCTGTTGCATAAATGTCAGTGTCTACACAGCTCTTCGCTCCCTTTATCCGCTTTTCGCACTACGGTAGTCACTTAGCATCAGCGCTGACATGAATTGCATGTGTTCGATGTGAGTTAATGATGCATAAAGAGTTCATTGTAATAGGAATGCCCTCGAATGTTGTTCGCGTTCGCGTATTCCTTTAAGGGTAAAGTATCTGGCATCAATAAATCCACATGGAACGCGCGAACGGCTTCGCTTCAATTCAGAATCGTTTGAGGTTAACGAAAGTGTAACTGGCCCTTACAATGACCGGCGGTGGTTAGCCGAAGTGTCAAGTCAGCGTTCTTATCCTTCCAGACAAGTCTGCTATCAATTTATCGACCCTTGAGTGATGAAAGCTAGGTTGAAACTAAGTCGGTTTCGAACCATCGATCTGTCGTGCAATTACAGCGAAACCTCCTACCGACTGCGCTTCACTCACCTCTCATTAGTCCCTGTGCAGCAATATTCGAACCACTACGCCTATTGCCACGAGACACGTTTTTTCTAGGACACTTGTACACTAAGCTTTGCAACGTTATAGAATGTTTATATCAACAAGGATGTCTACATTAAGCAATTTTAGTCGCTGGTCGACTACTGTTCCATATTGCAGCCTGAGAATGTACTTCCTTGGATACTGACAGAAAAAAAAACCTTTGTTTTTACAACAATAGGAACTATGCACGATTCGCATTTTTCATTGTATGAGCCAAATTAGATTCTCCTCGAAGTATTAGCCGGTTCTATTTTTCTGATCCTATCTAAATACTTTAAACATATCATACGTGCAATTCAGAAAAGTCGGGTAACAAAAGCAATTAAATCAAGGACACGATCCCTGGGAGAAAAAAAAGTTCTCATAGATGCCCCACAACCATGTCCTATGACCATTGTAACACAGGAAGTGAAGGAAGGAAGAACAAGCGGTACCGCGTGATCGTAAATACACAGAGATAGCGAAAAACCACTTCACTGGTCAACAACAATCTATCACATCGTTGAAGACATCAAAAAGTCTTCACATTATCGAACAACTTCATCAACGATTTCAAATGGCACCAAAACCAAAGATGAAGATAAATTATGCAAAAAAGACACCTTTTCCAACTTTCTTTCTGGAAATCTAAAAGTGAGTTTTCTCTTAAGTCAACAACTTCGTCAGTGTTGTTATCCTGTCCCAAATGAAGACTTCAAAAGTAATTCACATCACGTTTTCTGTGGGAGCGATCGATGCACAAAAACTTCGCTAGCACTGAAGGAAGATGAGCACTAATTCACCTTTTTCTATGTCAATATGTTTTTTTATAATTTTTGCTATGATTTTTCCAACAGCACAGAAAATTCCATAGCTTCTATAAATTTTTTGATTGGTCAAAATAATTGCCCGTACGTATTTGTCTTCCTTTCGTTCCTTACAACGAAAAATTTCTATCGACCAACATTTTCAGCAACATCATACTTTCTCTTCGATGGCATTACATTTGCATCCCATGTATTTTGCATGATAATTAATGCACTCGTACGATGTGTTATTCTTCCCGAACAGGCTCACACGAGCGTGCCTATGTAATTGGCTTTCAGCATGTTATACGTTATAACAAATGGAACAATATAAACGGGATTGCACCGCGCTCAAAAAAAAAAAGCAAAAAAAAAAAAAGGAAAAATAAAGACAAAAAAAGAGGAAAAGGTAGGGAATAGGACAAATATAAACCTACTTCGTCGGAACTCTTGTTCCACAGATGACCCTATCTAATAATGCAACAGCAAGCGCGAACGAGTCAACATCCAGACCAAGTCGTCTAGCTGCAGAACAGATCCAGGCCGCTTCTCGATCGCGACATGACCAACCGATCACACCTTCACCCTACAACAACGTGAAAAATACGTTAACTGGTCTTCTAATAGAATTCTATTAGTGAAGTGCTGCTGAAAAGCAAGGATTACTTGAGGCAATCTGGCAGGCAACCGGCCAGCGGTATAGAAGACGCGTTCGCGGTCGCGCAACGATACGAGAAGAGTAGTCGTTGACGAGCCGCCATCCTCCATAGAATTGCCGCTTGCCGAGCCGCAGCCAGAAACCGCTGATAACCCTGAAAACCGCGAACTGTGAGGTTAATTGTAAATTGTGCAACAATCAAGAACGAAATAACGAAGAATATAATAAGACCTACGTAAGTAGAAGTAAAAAGCAAAAGCTGTTTTTCCTAAACGCAAAATAAGAAGAAACTGAAGATGTTTGGGTTATCATCAACAAATGAGCGCCATCACAGTCAATGTCCCCTCATTGTCCTGAAAATGTCCCTGTCGGCCGAATTTTCCAGCGAGACACCTTACAATGCCCCACCTCTATACACACCGTGTCTGCGAGCGAGCGGACTAAAACCAGTGAGGTTCCTACAGCAGTCTTCCCAAGTAAAACCAATGACCTTAGAAAACTGCTGCGTATACAGAAATGGTGAGTTGTAAGGTGTCTCGTTGGAAAATTCAATCGTCAAAATTTTCTCTCACGCCGTTCTTCAGGACAATTAGGAGGAAGTGAACACAATCGCGCCCATATTCGTTATCTACTCCCCTGACCTCACCATCTTTACGTGAAGTGATCCGAACATCGTCAGTTTCGTGTTATGCTTCTCTTAAGAATCCTACCAAACCCCTAACACCTCTGACTCCTGTCGCTGGAATCGTTTTGTTGTGAGCTGTGTAAACAGACCATCAAAAACAGCGCATAAAATATAGTCGACACAGTGTCGATGAACTCATGCAGTTGTCTATGTCAACAAAAGTCCAGTGGATCATCATACACAACTTTCAAGTTTCCTGAACTACTTCAAAACCCGAGTCAATATGTGCTTTGTGCCGAATAGGACTTTGATGTCAGTACCACAACAAAAAGGGCGATGTAAACATTAACAAAAAAAAAAAGAAATAAAGAAGGTAGAAGAGACGTCGTAAAGCACGATCCATTTCTCCTGAATTTAAGCAGGAAAGATGAAAGCTTCAGCAGACTTTCGCAATAAAGCGGTTTTACAATTCAGGGGAAACGGAATATGATGAATAACGCATGTGAATCGAAGATAGCAATTATATAAAAAATGTTCCAAAGATTCCAAAATCCGTTCGAACATGCACAGGAATGCAGATTGGCAAAGCATTTAGTTCTAAGTATTCACATACGTACGCAATGTGAGAAGCGAGGCGTTTTCATGCGAGTCCTCTTGAGATCAACTTAAGACTATGCGATAAGGAGGAGAAAACAAAGATGTACAATCCCCAATCCACGTTTGTGTAAATGATCTGGTGGAAGTTTAACGAAAAAATCCTCATTGGTAAAAAAAAACACACACACACATTCGTGACTACTCATTAATTTCCAGTTCAGTTAGAGGCTCTACTGCCACAATTATTACTCCTCATATTTTTCAAGCACAGCTGTGTTGAACTTTCCACCACAATTAAAAGTGCTTAATGGTCGTTCAAAGCTCTAAACGCCTAAAAGTCTTCAGACGTTTCACATGAGAGACTTACGATGAAGAAAGACAAACAAAGGATTGATCGTAATGTTCAAAAATGTTCAATGTGTAAACAGTCCAATAGTTCAAAAGTACGGGAAAATCCTCCCATAAAGCTGAATAAACATTCAAAATCGTGTGTGATGCGGAAATATATAAAGGTCAGTCTAATTTGTCAAGGATAAGAAATAATTCAACAAAAGTGAAAATGTAGTACACCTACCAAACGAGCAACGCTTAACTGATCCTGGAATTCTCATGAAACAAGCTCATTCTCAACGACATTGCACTAGATATCAGCGACATTGCATCTGCATTCCCCGCGCGCCTCATTTATTGTGATCACATGAATCTTTATGCCTTTCCCGAATAGATAACATCAGGATCGAGCTCCTGGACATCTTCATATTCTGGACTTTTCAAATACTGTATGTTGTAAAGATTCGAGAAAAAGATAAAAGCAAAATAAGCGAAGGAACACAGAAGACGATGGAAATCAAATGAAATGGTTCGCATTAGAATAATTTAGATGGAGGTCAGACCAATGGTAATTTCAGATCACAACATTAAATATTAGGTTCGCTTCAGACTGTTATTTAGATGAGAAGAGCCATCCTAGTTTTCCCAGCTTGCGTACTTCTTAAAACGCTTTCCACGCTAATACTATGGTGTATTTTTGCTCATATTGGAATAAATTCCTCTGATAATCTGCTGAGGACTTGGCCACCATCGCGTATTGGCTGTGAAAAAGCTACAAAAATTCTAATATATGATCTTCTCCAAAAAAAAGTAGAGGATCACCATCAAAAGTCAAAAGTAAGAAGTTCTGTAGGTTTGCGTGAGAATCGTGGCATTGTCGTTGATTATGCGAAAGATGCAAAGGAAGTGAAGTCAACTCATTAATACATGAATACATAGGGACCCAAAAAAAGAACAAAGCCGGTGAGATTTCACTTTCAAAACCTGGCCAGCCCTCAAAGCAATAGAATTGTAGCTATTCGAAGGGATATACGTGAACCATGAAGCAAGTACTAAGAGATGCAGTTGATTCTCGCTATTCAACGATACATCCACATTCTTCCAGAAAAAAGAAAACCACGTGAATCCACGTGTTTGGCAAAAAAAGGATAAACGGCGACAAAATAATATGTTAACGACGCAATGTTCAATGTTTTTGTTTAGCATTAATGTTTCCGAACGCCTCATCAAGAAATGTCGCACGAATAGCTTAACATTCACAATGAAAAAACCATATGCGTCGAATACATAATGAAAATGTATTTGACTACAAAACGTTTTGGTAATGAAAACAGTGTGAGAGCAAGTACGTGAGTTAGGCGAATGACTTTACCTAAAATGTCTTCGGTTACGAAAAGATGCTAGCATCACAAACACGCATTAAGAAGCACTGATAAGGAAATATGCTACGTAAACTATGATACCATGCATCGAAAGAGTGAAATGGAATACTAAGATTACCAAAAACAAAGATACTTTCGTACCATATTCACTCTGAACAAGTTCCACTTTTATATAATATCTTTCTCATCACTGACGCAAAGGTAAAGCGCTGAAAACGTTCCACAAAAAACAATACGTTAAGGAACATCATTCCTTAACTTAAGATATGGAATCTGTAGGGTCATTTCAGTGCGAACAAAGGAGAACAACGGAAAAACAGCTAATAAATTGTACCTATTTAGGACAGCTAATTTAACAGCTGGCTCTCAGATTAAAAATTTGGAATAAAGCTCAAGTTCGAAAGCAAAGTAAATGAACTCACTCATCTATATTGTTTTCCGAATACGTAGCCGTAGCTGTCAAATTGTTTCGAAACGATAAAACCAATCTGCCTCATTCGAGTTTCGAAAACCTAAGTGGGCGAAATGTCGAAAAACGTCGTCACGTGACGTGCGCACGCTGCGTTATCACTCTTCGCCTTTTTTTCTCAGATATTGCGCTAACCCCTGCGAACGTGATGTGCGTCTAACGAACGACCTTACGTGATTTCAGCACATATGACAGGAACCAGTTCCAGGTATTGTGTTGGAGGAAAGTAATCCTTGGCATAATATCTTTCCTTAACTACCACATCTTTTGAAACTAATTATTAACCATAAACTACACCCTAGTCATAAATTTGAGACAATGGTTACCTAATAATTAAATGACTAAGGGACAGGTTATAAGGTAATTCAGCGAAAAACTTCCCTTGTGAGCAAACTACAGGCAAAATTCCGAGATAACGAGTAATATAAGTAGTAAGGATACAAGCACTACTGTAAAGTCTGTACTACTGTAAAGTGTACTTAGGTACTACTGTAATGTCGGTAATAAACGAATTTTGTTGCAGTGATGATAGCATTTGTATTTAACAGTCGTTTTTTTTCCTGTATTGCTCCAAAACAACTTGTTTCAAAACCAGCTGATTATGAGAGTAGTAGGAAACTTCTTCTCCAGAAAAATCGATGGAATTTGAATGCGAACCTTATTTTTGGTATACTAGAAATGAAATGCCACGGAGATAACCGCTTGATTCCATCTTACGAGCAATGATAAGTATCGGTCAGCTGTTCAACGTGTGTTTCGCCCACCACTGGCCACTTGCGATCTCACAGACACTTTTTTCCACATGTGAAAATGACTTCTTTTCACGCTGCTTTAAAGGAAACGTCTCTGTGGAGTTACAGCAAGGAGAAACGGCATCTATATAAATGGAAGGAATAAGTGCGGATAAGATGTGACGCTATCACTGCAAGAATAAACACCTACGGAACTTCGATTAAATTCACGTAAAATCCTTAAAATATAGTACGGTCGTGTCAAAACGATTGTGCTGCTATTGGGTTGAGGGTTGCATCCAAAATTTCCTGGTGAATTCCGCAAACGACTGGAGCTGGACGAGAGTCACGGAACCATTTACCGAAATGTAGCACAAGACTGGTTTCCTACTCAATTGTACGTATCTTAAAATACTATTATTTAATGATTGACAAGACCACAAGATTATTCTGCGAATCCAGCCCAATCTACGCGAAATTGCACACTTATATTGTCGATGCCGTAGGTTTGCGGAGAGCAACAGCAGGTATCTCAACGACGTAGGAATAAATTTAAACAGCTGAAAAAAAACAAAAAACAAAGAACAAAAGTTGCGGCGTCACACCACTGCGACAATCTTTGGAAAACAAGCGACCCTCGCCGCCCGAACATTACAACGAAAGTGCATGCACACTAGGAAATCGCTTTTGCACGAGAATATTCAAAATCGAAGGAAATGGATAAAGCACATCTTCTCTGCACTTTGCGTCCCTCAACCTTTTTTTTTAATGAAACTTCATCGATCACTCTAATGAAAGAGTCCATTACACAAATGAGGACAGCAATTTATCGGAAAAAACAGAATCAAAGACACTGCAGAAAAAAAAAACTAGCACTCATTTTCGAAGATTTGTTGGAAGACATTTGACGTATCTGTACACAACAGCAACACCAGTAATGTTAAGACACTCAGAGCAGAGGGTTCTATGCGCGCATTCTTCGGCAATTTTTCCAATTTGGATTAGAGCAAGTTAAATGAATAAAATGAACCTAGTAAAGAAACATTCCTAGATAGATAGATGGGTTAATAAATTTTTGATCGAATGAAAACCGCCAAGGTCACACATTATAATTCGCTTGGAAAAATCATTATTCAAAGGATTTATACGATGATCGACGTTGTCATGAATATTCATAAACTACCGACAAATCGAAAGCTTCGAGAATAAAAAGTTATCTCTAGGTTTAGTTCTCTTTTTATGCTGTCGCCAAAAATAGCTTCCATTAGACCCCAGTGCTTACGCATTTTTCATCTCGTAGGAATTGTTGGTTATTTATCAAAGATGATCCAGATGGTTTAAGAAAAAAAAGGTTATGAATTTCGATAGTTTCGACTGGTGCAGATTTCAAGAGAGTATACATATGAGCGAGTCAATGACAACTGTGATAATCATAAAACTGAAATCGAATTTGTTATGATCATGTGATAAACCGATGAGATGATCGTCGGTTGGATTGCTAGTCGTATTGCAGCGCTTACGCACGTCAAATGTCGACGACCGAAATCGCTCTCTCTCTCTCCCTCTCTCCTCTGTTCATATTTCATCTTTTCGCACATCAGCGGAATCCAATGGATAAAAACTAGCATGTACCGAACGTCGATGTGGATGGAGAGGAAATATGCATTTGTATTCCGAAGCAATAAAATAGCATGCAACATGATTAACTGCGCCCACAGTCAACAAATGAAGAATTGAAGCTATGACACAACTTGCAACTATGGTAACTGGGCTATTAAATTAGATACGAAATATAATCAAATGAAACAATTGAATTTGCAATTGTTTACATCTCATCCACTGATTCAATTAATTATGGTGAAGGAAGTAAAAAAAAAAACAGTGAAGCAATCATGTTTTTTTCAAAACATTTCATTGGTGTGTGAAAAGAGCAACTACTCAATACAAAAATAGTGAAATCATGCCGAGGGTACGTCAAGCCATCCAAAACCAAGCAAAAAGAAAACAAGAAAACTACACAAGAATTTAGTCAAAAAGGAATTTCTACACCACCACCACCTGTCTACCAGAATCTGTGAACAAAGGGAAAAAAAAACATAATCTACGTTCACAGTCGAACCAAGAGTAAACACATAGGATTCCCATAGAAAAAAAACAAAAACAAAAAGTTACAAACATCTAAAGCGTTCTCACCTTCTCTAAAATACGCTGATTTTTTTTTTGTACTTCTAACACAGTAAGGAAATTATTAAAAAGTAAATAACAAAAAAATCATCTGGTAATATATTATGTGAAGTTCTAATTACGGCAAAAATAACCAGGCGCTGACTGGAACTAAAAATGCTTATGAAGACTATTTTTCCCCAAGAAAAACTGCAGGAGCGAATCTGAACACAGATTGCACTTTAAAAGAAATCCAATCGCGTGTGCCGGTGAGAATTGAGGGCAGAGAGAATTGCACTTTTGAAGCCGATACTCACGAGAATTTCTGCATCGTTTGCTTCGCGGCTATATCAATATAAAACATCAGCGCAACAATAAGTGAAAGCGCAGGTCGCAATGTATCAAGCTGTTGACTAACTATTTTCAAACTTGGTTTTCGATAGTGGGTATAGTGGTACTCTTTTATGTAGTCGGGTCGAAACAACATGAAGCACGGTGCAATTGCGGTGAAGCGCAGCGGTCGAGGAATCGAGGTGGGACCATCGCGAACCGCAGTAATGAACGGTGGTGGCAGGGGTCGTACCTCGATTTCAAACGCTACGCTTCACCGCTTCGCTTCATGTGCAACCGCTTACGCAACTGCACCGTGCTTCATGTCGTTTTGACTCTACTATAGAAGCGTATGCACTCCCGGTGGTGATGTACGTGACTACGGTGGATGTGCCTTCCGCAGCCACGATTATTTACTTCACAGATGATAAGGGCTCTAGCTCAGTCTCGCAGTTTTGGTTGAAGAGACAAAATGCGAAATGCATACACCAGGTTATTTCTCATTGCTACATAGAAGCAATCGCATCCACAAGAATAGGATATCTTCTGAGAAATCAGTAACCTTCAATAACAAACTCTCACCTATTCTCACAATTAGCACAGTCGCTGGGCACCTTGAGCCACTGAGCGCGACACTTTTTTGAAAACGCCCGCTCTTTGATTCATCCCTATTCTTTCACTCTGCCCTACTAAGACCAAAAGGGCGATGCGCTTACCCGGTTGAACATATTCAACGCCTACTATATACGCTATAAGTAGAATATAACTACTATGAAGTTACTTTCTTCATCGTAAAATGAAATCTATTCGTTTTTTATCATTCTCAGATAGATTTCTTTTTACTAAACAACTATATTAATTCGCTCCTACGTACCCAAATAATCCAATTTCGAATCGTCCTCGGTGTAGTCATCGAAATCACGCGTGCAACGTAACGACGACGACAACGTTTGATATTAACTATGTAGGAGACTGTAGCTATACACATACGATTAGTACATAGTGGCACGCGTGCGTCATCAATTTACATATGTTAGCTGGACACTTGCTGATTCAAATGCAATGTTAGAAAAACGTAAAACGTAACTGCTAGTAACTCGTGATAAGATTGGACTACATCTGTCTTTTTTTCCACCACTTTGAAACAAGAACGGAGCCTGGAATGATTTAATAACACTTCGTATGAAGTGTACAGCTAATTCTCAAGAAGTAATTCTTGTATTTCCAGCCAAAAAAAGAAATATGGAACGAAATATGTAAACGGCTCGGTACAGCAATGAAATAAGCACGGCACTTGTTGGCATACGTATTTCTTACGCTCTACCGATCAGCGAGTCATGCATTTCCGCTGCATTTTTGATGGAACTGTCATATTGTGAGGGAAAACAACGAAACAACTCCGACATTCTGAAAGGAAAAAAATTGTGGAAAAGTTGCCAGTTTGCACTGAAAATAGGGAAAAAACGCTGAACACTGCTGTTACAAGGAACAAAATTTTAATAGGAAGACGAAAGATCTGACGAAAAAGGTGCTCATTGCACTTAACGAGAATGGGCATGCCTGCTGTAGCAAAAAAGTTTAGGATGGCAGTTTGTCTTCAGAAAGAACACATGAGACGAATTTTATTTCATTTGAATTCAAATAAAGTCCTTATTGATAGTATATTCCCGCCAAATGCCGCATTGAACGTTGTTGTGCTAATCGATAGGACCTGCTTCAGACCAGATGGTAGATGGTCAAAGGACAGCTGTGAGAAAGTAGCAGCGCACGGTCGATTCGATCTAACAGGGAGCATTATTCTGTGAACTTTTCCAAGAATTAAATATTCTATCTCACTAAAAAAAATAATCTCATTTCGAAATATAAGTCTCAGACATATAGAAGATTCCTATAGAAACCATGTAATCCGAGCGAAAAAAAAACACGTACATATGTTCTTTCGCAAGGATCTTTTACGCATCTTTTCTTTTTCAAAGATATAATCTTTTAAGGCAAAAACCACAAGAAAGTATAAATTGGGAAGTGAAAAGAATTCTCTGTGCTATAAACGTACCACAACGAGTAAACGATAAGTGCATTCTCTTCACAACAACATACGATTAGTAGAACTTGTTTATGAGTTCTAGAGTAAAATTGAGAGTCAGTGATCCGGAGAATTCACATCAACACATTTCTCATGAAAGAGAAGAAAAATGATCCATAGAGTGGGTAATATGGCCACTCAAACTTGCGCGGAGATTCGCTATCGAAAACGACGATCGCATGAAGCAAAACACACAACCGTCGACATCGCTATCGGGGCGTAGCCTAACAACACCATTTCTCAAGGCTGGAACAATTTTCAGTAAGTTTAGGAGAGTGCGAAGAGAAAAAAAATAGCGCCGAAGATCTCCAGCTAGTTAAATGCTACAATTTTGAAGAATATAGCCGAAAATAAACTAGGATTCTTGGTATTCGAATGAAAATTCCAAACATTCAACTAAGTTTATGTGGCACCGATGCGCCAACATCCGCGCATAAACACTGCTGGCTCCGTAATAAACAACTTAATATCCCGAAATATGTAATGCTGGCAAAGTATTCGCTAGCAGACAATTTTCGGTCGTGATCAACACGTCGGTAGAAAGTTCAAGAAGAAAGAAAGTGCTACTTAGCAGTAGATAAGATCTAGAATGGTGATGTTTTCTCTCTTTTTTCCATGCTGCAGAACGCCTCAGTTCGTTGCGTTTTTATGATGGCCCAATAGCTTGCGCGACATAGGAACGTAGCCATACGCAGCTGCGCAGCCATCCTACACCATGGTAAATTTTCTAACGCATGACCTTCTCCTTTCGCGTGACTATGTAAATAACTGATCTAATCCACGCGAAAAGAAACTTATAAAGAAATAATTTCCTAGCTCTAATAGTAAAATCCGCTTGGGATGCGGAAGCAATAGTGAAAAAGCGAGTGACAGAAAGGAAACATATGCATAACATACGCTTCCCAGCTTTGTCACGTACCTAATTACGGAAAAATGCAGATTTACCACATTCAAAACGACTTGCTGGATATTTACAGAAGAAAAGAACAATCTGCACACTTCTCAATGTTTTCTTTCTTTGTTCAGTTTTTTCTTCCTTCCTCCCCTGATCCTAATAGCTTCTCCGCACTGCTGTGAGCTCAGCTGCTTGTGGAACTGCACAGAGAACAATATATAAGACCATATAAATACTACTAACTCCTGGTAACTCTACACCCCTGCACCTAAATAGGGACAACTGGACTCGGGAACACGTCGAGTAAACCTCAAAGTTTGCTAAAGTGCATACAAGCTTTATATTAGATGCTGAACCGATCATTCCGAGAAATGATTGGAGTCGTATGCTCGTCTTTTTTCTGTCAGTGCAAACTTAGTATAAATTGAGGGAGAAACCTCGGATCGATATTCGCCCTTACATCAATGTTCCGACAAAGGAAAATGAGTTAAAGGAGTGAATGTACATAATTCGCAAGCTGCAGCGTATTTAGTAGGAAAAAGGGAGTTTTCTCCACATCTTAAGGATTCCTTCGTATATTAAGTGTAGCTGTGCTTACTCTGTTGCTTTTGCTGTGAACTCGAGAAGAGCCCCATTAGAAGAAGAACGCACTTGAACGCTTCGGGTGAGGAGAACGCAGATAAGAGATATCACTAATCAAACAGAAGAGGACATGATGCAATTGCTACAGCGCTTCTTTCTTTCAAAAAAAAAAAGAGGTCAGCGCTATTTGATTCACCTGCAACGGAAGGTCGTAAACCTCAGCACACAATGCCAAGCGTTGCGTGCCTAAATGGATGCGATCGACCGCAAGGACAACCTCAATATCGCTTCGTCTAACCTCAATCCACAAATGAATGGCAAACAATTGTCGTCATAAAACGAGCAAAGAATTCTTCCACTAAGAAATGAGACAATGAAAACGTTGTTAGATTTAGAGTCATCGCAAATCCCTCTAGATTGAACTGCAGAAACAACGATTTAGCTGAAGAAGAAATAATTGAAGACATCAATACGAAACGAAGGTGATGTTTGAACAAGAAATCGCTTGATACACGCTTTGTATTAGATGCTAAGTAGATCTTTCTTGGAAATTTTAATCAATGAAATACGAAAAGTGATGCGCCTACGTCTCTGTATGATATCCATCTAGGAACTGGAATGGAAAAAGTCCAAAAACAAAGTCAGATAACACTTACAGTGGTATCTTGAAATCGATATTTTTAGAATAAGAAAATCCTAACCTAGAAACGTGACCAACTACGACGATCTATTCTCAGTTCGATCATCGAGCCAATACGTTCAAATTCGGACTGGTTGTTGTTGTCGTTGTTCACGTTCACGAAAACAAAGAACAATCATGGGATTGCCTTTCAATGAGTATCTGGAGCGTGAAGTGTGCATAATTGGAGCGTGTAGAGATTAAGAAAGTTCTTTAAAACAGAATTGTTCAGGGTCAAGAAAGAAAAGGATAACAATATTGTTTGTCCCTGCTAGAATGTGTTTTTTCGTTTCTTCACATTTTCAAGAAGAACTTAGAACTTCTGTTGAATCGAGAAGAGTGATGAATTCGCTGTCCTTCCCTTTCGGTTTGCCACTAGTCGGAGCGAATAACACGAGGGGAAGACGACACCGTTAATTTCTATAATTTTTTGGTCATAATTTAAACATGCTCAAATATTTAAATTATGACTAATCGAGAACTAAAGCACAAGATCGCTTTGAAATTGCATCAAGAAAGTTGCTGAGGAAAACAAAACGATTTCACATTTTTAAGAATTGCTTCAATTCTCTACCATATTGAAAAAATTCGCTTATGGGCGTTGCAATTTTCGAAATGAAACAGTGAGAAACGATCCTGGAAAAATTGTCTTGAGACCTTTTCAAGGATAATAAATAGCTAGGTCGCACCCAGTCATTCCGATAAGAAAGAGAAAAGTGATGATCGAATTAAGAACTTGGAAACTGAATATAGTGTTGAACATACGACCGTGATCTGAAGACCAACAAACAAGCCAAAATGCCAGCGACAAGCGTTTAGTGGCGACGTTGAGGACAAGCCTCCGACACTCGCAAATCGATAGCCAAGAATTCTTGCCAGAATTCCCATTGGTGTCAGTGGTGAGAACGTTAAAACGATTGGACTGCATTCAACTAGAACCGGAAACCGAAAACATACGTAAAATCATCCTTCTGAAGTCAAAATGCTCGTGACAGTACTTCACCACATACCTACCAGACGCCTAATCACAGCTGTGGTAGACTTTTTCTGTCAGCGCAGTTGTGATCGATATCTCATTTTTAAATTATTGCAGCTGATGACAACCGTCAACATGCAGAATTAAAAAGGAAAAACCGATCATAGTCGAGAATCTGATTTACACACAGCAATGAGAGCATTTCTAGCTCATGTATTTATTTCAGATTCCAAACGGTTCTCATGTACATCGAGTGCTTTGCCTAGCCCAAGAACATCTGCCGAACTGCTGATTGACAATCTACAGACATGCTCAGGAGGTGATTTTGAAAATAATCATTAACAACACGGGAATACATTTTGAAAACCCGATTTTCTGTTGCCTCGAACTTTTTTTTTTGCAACTGTGGCACTGTAAACTTCAAAAAACAAAAACTTTGCAGCACAACTTTTTACAACTTCAATGACGTGGATGATAAACATATCCAAGAAAAGAAAAAAAGGTGGAAAAAGAGACTAACGGCATGTGCATTGCGATTTGTTAACCACTAACTTCATATACAATGTTTGAAAAGAAATTCTTGGCTGTTGGAAAACCACAAACAGTTTTGTTTAACAGCGGTTTTTACAGGTTTTCGTTATTCTTATAGCTATTTTCAGTCATTGTTATTCGCTTCATTGTCATCCCCTTATATATTCGCTTTGGCCGCAGGAAAACATGAAGAAGAGTTAATCTAGAAAAAGTCCCCACTACTGCTACAAGGTTTATAACCAATTTTTCACAAGTCATAGTGGTTCACGGTGTCATATAGAGATCGGTGCCAATAGGACTCGAATGTCACTCAGAACAAACGTTCCGCGGTCAAACAAAGGAGAATGTAGACTCACACATAATTCCTTTCACCCCGACCTAACACACTCTGCGTGAGGTGAACCCATTCTACTGGCAAACAAAGGTACTTATTCGGAACTCACATATGAGATCGTTCTGTACACTACCATCTGTGCCAAAACGCATGATAAAACGTACACATTGACCAATTTAGAATTTACGACACCGCCAACTGTTGTGCATAACTCAGAGTCCATATGGCAGTTACTGATCGTTTGTTTATTAAATAGCTCAAGGACGTAGCATGGAATCGCTTAAAGTTGTTGACATATTTGTTAAACCCAATGGTATTTCTAATAATTACAGCTGAGCGTTCAAAAATTAAACAGAGTGGAGATAGTAAACAACGAAAGCAACAAGGATTGAAAGTATAAAAACGACTGCAATTTTCCCTTTCTGGAATTACGCGCACTGAAAATCGCCCTTCCTAGAATTACGCGCTCTGAAAATTGCTAAGATTTTGCATACCATCACTATCAATTTACTTATGGAACACTTATGGTTTGATGCCTTCGCGCTACGTTCTCTAGGTCCAGAGAATAATGTGTGACAATAAAACACTAGCATCTACTTAACGGAGTTGTTCATTTACATACAATATCATGCGCTTTACGCAGACCTCCTGATGTTTTAGCTGCACGTCCAGGTTTCGCAGAAAAAAAAGCAAGGACCATTCCAAACGCCCTATTCGACACTGCTCCTGTGTCAATGTAGGCATTTTCTCGCGCTGGTCGATAATTATAGGATCTCCCGCGCTTCCCATAGCCATTGCGCGAGGTACATACACTGACTCTATGGCAGTATTTTCCTCACAGTGTTTGGGCGCTCATCAACGATTCCTTCTCACAGTCCGGTTACATGCACATTTCCTGTCATTTGTCTATTTTCATGAAGCATACGGTCTCTTTTTTTTCACCTTTTCTCCAGTTTAAATTACTTTTCATGGAGTTCATAAGTTCATTTATAGACTACAATTGGGATAGCGTGTTGACAAAAGACAGCAGTTCTATGCTTTCTAACAAGGATTAATTAAGCAATCCTAACAATATCCCAGACATTTATAGTTCTAACAACAAACGGTTCTAATCTGTTTCATCGGATTGCCAGCTTCATAGAATTGATTATGGCACAATTATTCAGTTGTGTATCGTAGCAAAACAAAAACCTGTAGTCGAAAACACATTGCGATTTTTTATGATGCATGTTAGACAGCCGGTCAAGGACGTTCAAGGTGTATGAAGCTGTTCAAATAGTGATGTTATGCCAGATTTATCATTGGTCCACTATTACGCATAAATTCCGAGAAGTGTGACGAATTTGCTGGTCATGTTCAGTAAGACATGAAACAGCTGCTCTAGTGATTCAGTGCAAATATGTGATGGCCGCTGTAGAAAATGTTTGTGAACGGATCGAAGTCGAATCGGAACAGCTTTGTACTTTTTCATTTTATGAGGTTACTGACACGCTTCTCAGGAATTTCGATAATTTTAATGATATCTCTAGGGGCAAATAATCATGAGATGTAGTGCGTTGAAAGAAACGACATTTAAAATCCACTTATTGTAGCAATCTATTTCCACCTCATTTTTGTATGCTTTTAAAATCATTGAGGCACTTAAAGGCATCTCCCCACGAATCTGAGGTGGTGCAGATTTCAAGTGGAGTATTCGTATACAGGATGGGATACTACGAAGAGGGAGTGATTCCCTCCATTTCTTGCTAATTGCCGTAAAAAACGGCCCGGAAGATGCGGCGCTGCGCAAGACTGGCGCGCTCCAATCGAACCCCTTGTAGAAAATAGTGCGCCAAAACGAATGAAGCCGTATCTTCCGGGCCGTTTTTTACGGCAATTGGGAAGAAATGGACGGAATCACCCCCCTCTCCGTAGTCTCCCATCCCGTATACGAATACTTCTGAAATCTGCACCACCTCAGATTCGTGGGGTGATGCCTTTAACTAGAAATGCTATCTGGTAGTAGTCTGATTGAGAAACGAAATCACGAGCGAGAAGTAAAAGTTACTCATTTTAGCACTTAGTCCTCACTTCTAAACCTTAAACTACAAAACTGATCAGCCCACCTGTTGGTCGTGGCAATTTTCTTACATTTATCAGCTCGATCAGCTGACTTCAGATACAAGAGCAGAAACGGACAGCCTATCCTCCGTTGACCACGAGACTCTTCGACAACAATGGCGAGTGGAAAGCCACGCCCCGTACGTCCCTATGTTGCCAGTATGTGCATGTCATATAATAGATGCATGTGTGTGCGTCTGTTTACGGCCACACGGTCGCGTGAGGAATCCCATGATAGGTCCACAATGGTTGGTAAATATCCGGCATTATAGAACTATTTCAAAAATACAAAAAGCGAGGAATTCCTGTTTGAGAAAATCAGGACGAGTCGAAATGGCCCATTACCCACGTATTTACTCATAGCACATGCACTTGTCCCAATAAGTTCATGAAAAGTAGCCTCTAGAATGTTACATAGGAATAAGTTGGTAGGAACTAAGGCGTTCTAGTTAATCACGCTAATTCGTGTTGATTCGAATTTCCTCTCGAATACACATTGGCGCTCACGCGAAACAAAGCCACTAGTCGTTGCTCCGTCCTCTTCAACGAGAATATATAGGAGAGACTAGGGGGAAATGTGATGACTACATATGGCTAGGACGCTCTCTGTGATCAAGACGACCATAGTGTTCACAGATGAAACCAGCTGGTCCTTGTCTGCCTTTGTCTCCGCTAGCTGTTCCCGAACAGCTAGCTTCAACTAGTTCCTCATTTCGAATGTATTGAAAAATCTATAATTTTTGCGGCTAAAGAGGAAAAGCGTTACAGGTGACTAGACATCAAGACTATAGTCGAGTCAAAACGACATGAAGCACGGTGTATTTGCGTATGCGCTCGAAACGGCGCGGTAGATGAAGCAGTTGGAACCGAGGTGGGATCATCGCAAACTTCAGCGATGGGTGATCCCAGTTAGGGTTCCAGTACGCTTCACCGCATCGCCTCGAGAAAAGCCGCTCGAGAGGATTGCATCGTGCTTCATGTCGTTTTTACCCCACTATAGAACTTCTTGTCACTTAACGATACTTTCACCGTTGACGGATCAAATGAATGAAAGAAATAGAAAAGTTGAATAAAGCTCCCTTCCACGCAGTCTCACAGGTGTCCAGGGCTGTATTGTGTTAATTCCTAATAATCATATTTTCTGCATGTACTTAAAGACATCATCCCACGAATCCGAGGTGGTACGGATTTCAGGTGGAGTATCCGTATACGGGATCGTAGATTATGGAGAGGAGGGTGATTCCGTCCATTTCTTCCTAATCGCCGTAAAAAACGGCACGGAACGTGCGGTGCCGCAAGGGCTGGCGCGCTCCAGTCGAACTCTTTGTGAAAATAGTGCGCCAGAACGCCCAAAGCCGTATCATCCGGGCCGTTTTTTACGGCAATTAGGAGGAAATGACGGAATCACCCTTCTCTCATAATCTAGGATCCCGTATACGAATACTACACCTGAAATCCGTACCACCTCAGATCCGTGGAGTGATGCCTTCAATCAAATGATCGGGCATAGCACATTGATGAGAGATTCAACTGCAGCTGCACAGTCAATTACTACACTTCGAGACCTGTTGTAATTTGGTTCCTTCAACGTTGTTTTCGTTCGTTTGTAACGTTCATGGAGTAATTTAACTTATCTTGATCAAAATCTTCATCGCCAACCCGGTTTTCCTGTTTACTATGAATTTGCGGTAATTTCTTTAACAATAAGGGCATGTATAGCGCCGTGAGAAGAGGTTCAACTGTGATTACAAGGCCGAAGGTTCAAAATCGTCTTAAGACTACCATCCTATCTTCACACGACCGATAATTTTGAGTTTGAGTTGTCTGAAGGGACAAAAGCACTTGATATATCAGTCAGCTCCGTCATTTATTGAACACCCTGATTCCATGAGACCTAAACGATTCTGAATTGAAGTCGAACGCGTTGGATCACAAAGATTAACATTAACACCTATGATTGTCATCAGCTACTCTATCTTAATTAAAACACATAAAGCAAATTAGAATATCTTAATTAAAAGACATAGAGCAAATTAGAACGAATAACCTTCATTGTAATCGCTGCATTAATTAGAAGGATTAATTTTGATACTTAAAAAATCGGGTAGAAATAATTTAGAAGCAGTTCTTCCGTCCTCAGATTAATCCATCTTCTTTATCCCTTCTTCTATACAACGGCAGTAAAGTGAAAGACCACCATTTGATTCACAACTTCATGTCCCATATTTACAATGAGTTACATTGAAACTCGAATAACCAGTTATAGATTTATCGCAAAACATTTTAAAGTGATGCGAGCTGCTAAATAGTGCACGTTCTTGAAACGAGGGTGCTGTTATGACAGGTGTCCGACAAATAAAAGACTGTTGTCGACTACGTCACATTTTTTTTTAGCAGGGATTACTGAGAGTAAACAGGAGCTAATCGAGAACTAACGGAAGCACACACAAGCAATTGAAGTAGACCTCATCAATAAAATATCTCAAGCAAAAGACTAGCACATTCTTTTGAAGGATATGTGGATTAAGAAACAAAGACAGAATCACCAGAAGTCGCATCCATCAATCCAGCATTTTTTTTTCAAAGAAAACCAAGATTTCTAGTGTTTTTGCAGTAGCAAGGACACAATAGGGCGGATGTAGAGCAGTCGGTAGGAGGTTGCGCTAAGTCTGAACGATCGATCGGAGCTTTGAATCTGCCACAGTGTCAACCAGACCTTCCATTCCTCGATAAATTAGTACCAGACTTGTCTGGTGGGACAAAAACACTGACTTTACCCGAGTCCCGCTAATCACTTTATAGGCCAGTTACACATTCGTAAACCTCAAACGATTAGGAAAAGAAGCCAACATGGTGGTGTATACCAAGAGCATTTATTGACGCCGGACACTTTGTCCTTTGAAGGCAGCGTATCACGAAATAAACGCAGTACGGAAACTTCGGATAACCGGTAGAGTTCGGATCGTAGGTTATGGAACCCAGCATGACCCCACTCGATTTCCCCTAATCGTCGTGAAAAAACGGCATGAGAACGGCGTTTATTCTAACGAGGTACGTTAAAACACGTCCCTTTGTACACATCGCGGTCCCCTCAGCAGCCTGTTCATCGGTTTTACTTGAATAGGCAGGTAAGGATGCATAATTGATCTTCGACCGCTCGCTCATGGACGCAGCGCGCCCAGCGGGAGCGGTCCTCATAACCTACCTCATAGGAAGGAACGCTGTCTTCCATGCCGTTTTCTACGACGATTAGAGGAGATTGAGCGGAGGTACGCTAGGTTTTGTTATCTACAACCCGAACTCTATGGGTTCCATGAAGTTTCCGCACTACGTCAATTTCAGCTGTGGTAAACTGCCTTTAAAAACACAATGTGTATGACAATACACGCCACGCTGAGGATCACTTCACCATCCCAGTTCCAGTAATCAAGGGATTTTGAGCTAGACCGTATTATTATTGTCAATGTTCGTTGTGCTCTCACCTTACTAACTGATTTTTAAAGAACGGCGTGCTACTTGTAAACACTTCCATATCAAAATCTTAGCACTTAAATTGTTAGCATTAGAGTTTCATTCCCAAATGAATGTTTGCTGGAGTGTCTATGACAAGAAAGTACAAATGAGTGGTGACATGTTTCTATGGAGTTCTCGAGAACTTCACTTACATTTATGAAGTTAGATCTGATAAACATTACAACTTTCAATGTGAAGAACAAACTAATAAAGCTTCAATTCAGCACTGGAAAGCGCTCTGTAATCGAACAGCAAAACAAGACTAAACTTCAAAAAATCGATTAAAAATACACATGAACCTCGTCATCATAGGTACAAAGAAACTAGCTCTAGAAATGGAGAGCAGCTTAATCAATAAATTCGATCACACATGACTAATTAACATTGGTAGAAATTTTCACGTGAGTTTTGTTATGATATACCACATTCTTCACTTTTCACCGGCATTATTTCTTCGGAGGAGCAGCGACAGGCGTATTCTGACCTGCCGATGCAGCGGAACTTGCAATTTTTCGTTGCTGAACCAAACTGGCAATGTTCGCCAAGACATCCGCAGGTGCATACTGTCGCAGCAATTGATTCTCGCTTTCCAAAGAAGCTACTCGCTGCTCCAATTCGACAATGGTTTGCCGTAACACCTCGACTTCTTCGCGAACAGCAAATGTGAGGTGTGTTTTTACCAAATCCATGGCCTGCTCTATCTTGTTATCGATTGCAACCACGTTCGGTGTTGGCACGACTGCACCATTTGCAGGAGGTGGATGTTCTTCGTCAACCGGCGAAGTGCTCCCCTCAGCCACTTGCGCAGATGTCTTACGCTGAACAGGAGCGATTGCCTCACTATCCAATGAAAAGATCCTCCCAGGATGCCCCCTTTCAAGATCTCTCATAGCACGCTCTGCTTCACGAGGAGTGTTCACACGCTGAGGAGTTGTCTGTGCAGGTGCTATGGAAGTCACAACAATTGTTGACGATTCCTTCACATCGTGACTAGATTTTGACTCTGCAGTCCTTTCATTCGAAGGAGCTTTTTCGGCTGCGTTGACTGTATCTCCTGTGGTTTCCCGTTCACGGATATCAGTGAAATCGAGTATGTGATCACGATCAGAGTGATCATCTTCACGGTAATCACGACATTTCCATCGACCTCGAGTGAAAACTCCTGGCACAGGGACAACTTGGAACTGTCTTTCTCGTGGAGCTCTCACAGTAGTCGACATCACTGCAGGCTTTCTACAGGACGCAGTCGGCTACAGCCATTCACCTTAATAATAGAATACATTTGCAATTTCTTCAATTCAAAATGGAACAGCAAAATATGATATAGTAGAGGCAAAACCTCAAAGCAGAAGAACAAAAAAAAAGAAGAAAAAACTTTTACAGCCGCCTCTGACAAGGAACAATCCAAAACAATAGATCATAATCACTTGAACATATGTCTAACAAAACAGAGAACAAATAAAATTCTTATCACAACACTGCCTCTATTCTCCTCATCTGCTTTTTCTCGGAATCTCGCCTTTTCTCTGCTAGTCTTCGTTGTGCAGCCAGTGCTGCTTTCTAAATGATAGAAACAATCGATTTTCTCCGCAAATCCCGCAATTTGAGAAAAACAAAACTTAAAAGATTTCAAATGACTCGAAACAGAACTAGTTAAAACCATCTACCTTTCGAATAATTGCAGTGTCTTCTTCTGTCTCCACGCGAGCATTCATATTCCTTTCAATATCGTAGATAGTCGATCGGAGCTTATCAAAGCAATCCGCAAGATTTAAATTTCTTTCTCGTGTGCGATCACTGTCTATGATGAGCTGCAAACAAAAATGTGAAGGAATGTCAAGAACAAAAAACACATACAGTATTTCTGAATAGATGGTCACTAAGTAACCGAATAGGTCCATGAGATATAACTACTTTTCACCTCTCCTTTAGCGTTTATCCTATTCGCAAGCCGCTCCGCGAGACCATCCTTCAGTTCATCCGGTAGCCAATCAGCATCCTTTAATTTGAATCTGATTTCAACCTGGAATGAATTATTACATACATATCTAAATACAAACACAAAAGATGCGGAGAAAGCGGAACCGTTCGTCAGGCATAAATCACCTTCATTTGCAGAAGTCTGTCCTTTACAGTATGAAACTTAGTGTGAAGGCTCAAAGAACAATTGCCAAGCATTATCTGATTGAATGTGGTGTGCGCAAGTCATTTCAACAAGGATAAAAAAGTTATTTTGGTAAGAATCAACGTTATTTCAAACTAGAGCTGTTATACGTACACAAAATTCTATCAAATGAAGTGATGAGTCGGCGCGTTACTACAAGATGGACAGTAAAAATGCCCAGAATCTTCACTACTCTGCTCTTTCAGTTTCCAGTTTTCACTGAAAAAGATTTCGTTGCAAAATTTGCGCTTCCACCTCTAAGCAGAGAATTCAAAGGTAAACTTATGTTTAGGACTTTCTTTATTTGGCGAGTAAGATATTTCTCCGTATGAATCATTTCGATCCCACTGTTTCAGGCTACAAAAGTGAAACCTTACCCTAGGATAAAGATTAGCAGCTTGGTGTGCGGCTCAACTTAAATAACCGAAAACTGAACAATATGCATTATCCATTTATCATAATGCCGAAGTTTATTGAAAGGTGAACATGAAGAGATTTCGCTAAAATGTGCACGCAACCAGAACACCGCAAGTTTAGATGTTTCACTAAATGAAAATAAAGACAAACTAGTAGTGAAAACCTGGGGAAGCCGAAAGAGGACGGAATCGAAGATGAAATGAAAATTTAATATATTCGCATGTTTGGAACAGTCCAAAATTCGAGACTTTTTTAAATGGCTCATCTCGACTGAATCAGCATTATCGATCAATCAAATCACTTCCTATGTAGCAATCCTCGAAAACATTACTGTTACTGCAACGAATTCGTTATCAGGCAACATCACTGTTTCAAATCAGACTTCTCATTAAAATCGTGAAAATGAGGACGAAATAAAATACATCCCTGCATGATTTTTAAACACCGTTCGCTGTTACTTTTACTAGCACAGTAGAACTAGTATGAAGAAAAAAGACTGCATTTTCTAAACTGAACACCGCCTCATTTCAGATAATCACGAAAAGATCCTCAATATTCTCCTGTAGGTAGCTGAAGCGATGTGATTGCTTACCTTGGTGGCGTTCTTCTGAACATTTTGTCCGCCAGGTCCACTGCTGAGGGAAAACCGCTTCTCTATCGATTCCGTAGGGATTACACCGTTGAATTTAGTAGTCGTGGACGAGCATGCTATCTGAACGCTGTGCAACACTTCTGTGCATTACGTCTAAGCCGTTGTGTAAAACATAAGATACAATACAATTCAATATAGAAAAAAAAAACAATAGTAGAAGAAGGTGCAGTTCCAGAAAGACACATAAGGAAGGAAAAGAAGGAAATTATGCTTACCTGCACATTTGGTGTGAATGAAACTAGTCGAGGGAACCTCCTCGATAGCGAATACATAGAAAACGTTCAATTACCTGAAAATGTGGGATCGAAAGTCTAGTTATTTTGATTTATGAATCAATTTGAAATACTAAGAAGGAACGGAGAAAAACGAAATGTAAAACGAAGGACATCGCTTCACTCCTGAAAATTATGTTGTTTGTGTCAGTGTTCTAACGATTTCGACAATGTATTACGAATGTAATATCTTCATAATATATCTTCAGATTAGCAATTAGTAGCAAAGTTAAATAAAGTAACTGATAGTTTCATTTGGATCAAATAAATTGAATTTAGTAAACAGTTAGTTCACATTCAAATCAATACTCTTCAAACAAAAATAAAGCAAATACGTTAAATAAAGTAACTGATAGTTTCTTGCAATATCTGCTAGAATATATATATATATATATATATATATATATATATATATATTCTAGCAGATTACGGATCAAACCGGTGAGATTTCATGCTCTAATGATTGAAATATGGGCTAAGTGACCAGTGTTACATATATGTGGAACAAAAACACAACCTCGGATTTAAAACCAAAATAACTAACATTCCTCTCTTGATACTCTGATGTCTTAGACATTGGAACGAATTCAGAAGAAAATCCCCGAAGGTTAAATGGTTACGTATGCTTTTATTCTCGAAAGTTGCGCTGTTGGAATTCTTCAGTCCGTCGTCAAGTAATATGAATTGTTTAATGGAAAAGTGTGAGCACTTTTTGTAGTCCTCTTGTGATTATGCCTCTTTATGCCATATACCCTTAGAAATATTATGCAAGGTAAATTGAATAGAATAAAGAACCTCTTTTTTGAAATCAAAGCTATATAATAACGTTATTGGCAAGAAAAGTACACAAGCGCCGAAACCACGTATTGAAATCATCTTGTAATTTCGTTCGCAAAATTAAGAGACCAAAAAAAAGTCGGCGAATGTCAAAATTGCAGATGTTGAATTTGAAATTCTACCATTTATTAAAATTGGGTTCCAGCAACAAGAATACTATGAGGAACTGGAGAGTAGCCCTCACCATCCAGCACCCACGATGGCTTTGCTGTGGAACGGCGTTCATAAAAGATGACCGCGCTCTCTACGAGCACCTCTTGCAGACCCTATTCTCAGATCCGGCGACGAAGATCGAGTACCCTCTGAGACGCTTTCCCAGCTGCCACACTACCATGAGCAATGGCAAAACTCTAGGAATGAGGTTGCACGACTGGAAAAGATTAATGGTAACTAAGGGATAGAGTGTCTGGCGGTTAATCAATCCGCTTGGGGTGCATCAATGCGTTCGACTTTAATTCAGGGTCGTTTGAGCTTTATGAGCGCATGTCTTGCCTATGAATGACTTGCGAAGACTAGGCGATGCATCAAGTTATTGTTTTCATTCCTCCAAGACAAGCTGGCACCAATTTATCGATCCCAGAGAGATAGGAGTTTGGTTGATCTAAAGAGGTTCCGAATAATTAGCCGTTTTGTAGGTGTCGAGTATCTCAGCTCTGAGCTACATCCGCCTTTATTCAGAGGAAAAATGACCGCAAAATCTACAACAAGGGAGAACCGGTTCGGCAACAAAGATTTTGACCAAGATAAGTTATTTTACTCTCTGAACGTTACAAATAAACGTAAGCAATGTTGAACGACTTGTCATTCTACGTCATTAGAATACTCAGAATTTGTCATTACTGCGCTTCCAATTCATTACAAAATAATAAGCAAGATATCACAAATTTCTCTGGAGGTGTGGTAGTGACAAATTCTAAGTATTTGATACTCGAAGAAAAAACGAGGTAACGAGGTAGTGCAACATCTGCAACTTCTGCTTATTCGAGAAGAAAATCAAAGAAAAACTATTTCACCAAAAGCGTTTTAGCCATAAACCCGGGACCAACCGAAGTACTGTCAGCAATCCATCATATAAACTTTGCGAGAAGGTTCCAGATGCTTTCTTATAATGCAATGCGAAATAACCAATCTCTTGAATAGAACATGAAACGGTGGCATCACAACAAGAAAACAGAATTTTGTTATTCATTCAACAATAAAAACACAATCACATAAAAAGGAAGAAAACAGAGGCACTAAGTCCTTTTCGGAACAAAATCCTATGAAGATAGCGCAATGTTAGAACGATAAAAAAAAAGAACTGCAACAGGTTTCGTCGTGTTTTTAGAAGATTTCCTGTCAAAATTTGTCGATGAAAGTGATATAAAACAGATGGAAAAAGAAGAAGAAAACGTGATTCAAAACCACAACCAATTGGAGTCTTTTCGAAAACAATTGCGATGTGCAAGTCGTAGAAGATGTGATACAATCACAGTAACAATCTTTTAGAAAATAAGTTAAGAAAATTAAACGCATAATTCCACAATGTTTCATTAGGACTAATGTTTTGAAAGGTCAAAAGTTCTCGAGAAAAAAAAAGACTCAAGTAACTCCTAACTTGCACTGAGAAGACTAATTTATACAGAATTACATGAAATGACAAGGAATAATAACAATAATGCTCAAAGATTTCGAAAACAATGACTTCTATATTAGCTGGTTACGAAACAGCCATTACAAACTGAAGAATCAATGTTTCAAGGAAAAAGCTGGGCGGCATCGGCTGCATTGATTGCGTGCTTCTCTGCTGACATCTATGACGAGAGAGTGGGCAACAACGGCAACTGTTTTTGTGTACGGAGCAGGCTCGATAGCTGTTCGGCAACGAGGTCACATGACATCGCTTCTCGGCCTTTTGGCTAAGATCAAAGTTTAGTTTCTGTTCTTATCGAATTAACCTTCGATAGAGATTCAATTGAGTCTCGATAAGGTTATTTGATTTTTGGGACCGGATGAGGTAGCGGGCTTGCTCGCACCCCATCACGGGTCGGCCCAGCGTTGCACTGCTGCAGGGATCGGCCCACCCCCTAGGGGGGAACAAAGATAGCAGATGTGAGGAGTCAACTGGGGTGTGGGAGTGTTTGCCCGTATCAAGGATTCGTCCACGGACAGTTACGTAAGCGGCTGCGCTCGAAGCGGTGCGGTGGAGACAGCGGTTGTGCCGGTGCGAAGGGATTATACGATTACTTCTTTATGCACTATTAGTATAGGGGGGGACTAAGGGCCTAAGAGGCATAAGACTAGTGCCTCAGAGTAGAGGTGCTTCGGTGGAAGTAATAATTTATTAACAGGCTAACGAAGACAGTGTGCTCACTGGGACCCACAAACACTGAAATGCCTGTTGTGGGCGGTCGTTAATAAAATACACCTCATGTGCAGTTTTCAAATAAACAACTCTTTACAATGCCGAATGTTTGCACAACGGATATATGATACTGTGCACAAAAGTGTAGCATAACAACACAGAATTTGGGTCCTGATGTCTAAATGTCAGGACAGCGGTTGGGATCGTGATGGGACCATGGGGAACTGCAGAGGTGAGTGGCGATAGCGAGGATCCTTACACGACCACAACCGTTACGCTGCACCGCACTGCTTCGAGCGCTGCCGCTTACGCAGCTGTCCGTGCTCAATGACTTATTGACCCAACTATTGTTGTCCTCTCTTGCTCTAGCACAGTTTCTGCAACGAATGGCAAGGTTCCACAGCGAAATGTCCTTGCACCGAGTCTGCGTCAGCGTAGCAACCAAATTATATGGAATAGCATTGAAGAATGAAGAAGTGATTGAAGAAGTATTGGCCGATGGTTTCGTTCCCTTCGTATTTATCCTCCTAAGGACAGATATATTGGATACGGCCTCACGAAACAAAATCAATGGCGACTTCTTTCCACAGTCGTGCAATTCAATAGTTGGTTAGTTGGTCTCATTGCGGAACCCCCAGACGTTTCTTGTAGAAACTTCTTCAGCGCTAAAGTCACTAATGCGTTTGTTCGCTGGTAAATTTTTATTGGATAGCAATTTATCCAGTTAAGGCACATTTTTCCACTAGGGCGCGTTTATTCAACTAAAAGAGTTTCATTAGACACGGGTTCAATATAATTATCGTTTCGAGAACAAATACGACCGTATCCGATATGATTTGTTTCATTAAAAGTAAAAGTCACTGGCGTATCAATCCACTTAGGATGCGCCAACGCGTTTTACTGGAATTCGTAATCGTTGAGGTTTTGTTTCATTTTCTGGTGTAAATTCTGTGCTACGGCAGATCGGTGAAGATATAACTACTCGTCAAATGAGCATTTTCAGTGCTAAGACGGACTGATATGCGTGTCTGCAGACAAATCTTTATTGGGCACCAATACATCTAGCACAGATTCAATCTTCCAAAAGGCGTTTATCAAACTGGGTAAGTTTAAGTTAATTAAATACTGGCTTCACCTCCTAGTCCACATTTGTTTCATTACTAGTGTTCATGCGCTTGTAACAGTTACTAAATAGTGGTTAAACTATGTCCCAAGCATCTTCTCGGTCTTCGATTGTCTTCGATTGAATCTCGCGCTTCATCCCTAAGAACTGTTTTTGTTGTTTCTATCTAGTTCTTTTTCTTTCTTCTTTTTATATCTGTTGGGATGTGGAGAGCATCAACATTTCACCAAGACTTAAAAGTAGTCCCAGAAAAGCACATGTCGCCAGCTCGTCCATATTGTGGGAAGGTAAGCAGATCATCCTGTCCAATGTATTTTGAAGATGTTCTCGAATGAGAAAGATGCTACCATCTTTCTCATTTCGAAAACGGAAACTTCGGATTGAGTGATGAAGGTTACGCGGACATTTTATGTTGGCAAGCAGTTCAGACGAGGTGTAAGGTCTCGCAGGATATTGAACAGCGGTGATGGAGTAATTCTGTTGCTGAAAATCGAAGATCGAAGATCGAGTAGATTGGATAATGCTGTGGTAGTGGCCAACACACTTGAGCGAAAAAGTAGGCATTTGCATCAGGTAATAATTCCAACCTGCGGCTAAGTAAAATAAATTTTTAAAAAAGTGAACCAAGAAAACCACAAACAAGTGACTACTACAAATACTAGCATTTATTGACAGATTACGAGGTGAAATTTTAGTAGTTCTCTAGTGAGGATTATTTACATTATTTAATAAAGCAAAACAAACAGGTGAAATGGCAAACAGACTAGGACAGCTTATTCGCCTTTGCGCGCAACAGATTTGACCAAAACGCTGACAATACGGTGTTGCAGAACCTGGAAGAAATAGCGTTTGACGACCGATACAGCAACTTCGCTCGCTAATGACAGAATCCAAGATAGCTCGGAAACATTAGGAAATCTAACTGCATATTTCCTCGTAATAGACTTTTCATTATACGCACAAAACTCTTCAACTATCTGAACCGTTCAGAACCATTAAAAGTGTTGAATTAGAACTTACTGTTTTCGAAAAGTGGTTTCGTATAGTTGACTAAGCTTGATGGGGTGCAATGAGATGAGACTTGCACTGTAGTTCTTGTACCATGTGGAACGTTCACTTGCTTCAAGGAGATAATGAAATCGTGAGATGTTAAATCTGAAATATTCTACGACTGAACGAATGAAGTGCAGCATCTGAGAGAATAGCGCTTCGTAGATTCTAATATCTTGGGTTGATTTAAAATGAAAACATGACGAAAACTGAATGAGAGAATGTTGCGGGTGAACGAAAAAGAAATCGCATGAGTCTTGGTTTGGTGAGTATGAAGAATGAACTAATGTGGTGATCGAATTGTGCTTGAAAAACTCGGGGAGAATAACTTTTGGATGTGCTCATGACACCAGCAAAAAGAGCAAAAGAAAGCGTCACCAAAAATCCTACTTCTGCTAGACGATTTTCTCAGACAACCGTCGCTTCAGACGCTGATCTCATCACACTTTTACCGTAGGACTAGTTTTGTAATAATCTCAAACATCTCAAACGCACTTCCCTTTTACAAGGTGATTTTTAATTAACAGTCACGCTACACATTCGATTGCGTAAATGATGGGCTTCGCACGCATGCACGACCATTGCTATAACGTTTCCTTTCAGAAGCGGGCCTTCCTGACGTCGGAGGCGGAGCGATGCCGTGGGTGGGCTCATGAGCGCCCACGGCTAGAGCTCTCGAGGAGGACTCTGGCCGCTCGACATTGCTCGGTCGAGAACGCATGGCTCCGCACCAAAGAGGTCGATGTGACTATGATCAGGCCGAGCTTCCCGTGAAGACTACATCGAAGGCAAGTATACATATCTAGAGCATTTCAGGTCTGCCAGCCTATGTAGTCGCTTCCGCTGTGCGAAGCTTTACTAATGGAAGTCGAAAATCGCCGTTTGCATTAAAAAGTTTTTTTTTTTTTTTAAAAAGTGACGATGATGACACTGATGTCTACTATGGAAGTGTGGCAACTTTTCCTGACGACACTTAGAGATTGATGAATATTTTTTTGTACCTATTTCTCTTAAGCGTTTCGAAACGTCGACACCCGCGTTGCACAGACTGCTGTGAAGTAGAGTCAGAAGGAAATGAAGCATGATGCAATTGCGTATGCGGAATCGAGGTGGGATCACCGCGAACTGCAGCCATGGGTGGTGCTAGCAGGAGTTCCAACACGATCCTAACCACTATGCCCCGTGCGTCGCTTCGAGCGCAGCTGCCACACATAAAATGGGTAAGGATAAAGTCCTTAATCAATCCGCTTGGGATGTGTTCACTTCAATTCAGAATCGTTTGAGGTTTAAGAACGTGTAACTGGCCTATACAATGGCTTGTGGGGCCAGCCGGTGATCAAACTAGTATTTTTATCCTCCCAGAGAAATTTATCGGAAGGGATGATGAATAAATTGGGGTACCAATTTATCGGAAGGGATGAAGGCTTGGTTGTCGCTGATGCGGTTTGGAACCAGCGACCTTGTTGAACAGAGGACCTCTTAACGACTGCACTACGTGGCACTAGTGCGTCGCACTGATTCGATTCGTGTCGATTGAGAGAAAAGGAGAGGTAGAGGGAAGAAAAGAGAGCACCGTCTTCTTTTGACAGAAGTTTATGGTCGCTGTTGAAGATATTTGATGTCCACGATATGTTAGTATTAGTTCACTGCATAACTCCACACTATATTAAGTCACGTTACCTCGTATGTGGGACGGTGTACAAGAACTTATTGATAGCTATTTCGTGGAAAAGACCAGCTTCGAAAAAAACCTCCATTAGGTTGGAGTAGTATTCCAACAAATAGGATGGGATGTAGAACCTGAAAATATCGTATAGACTGGGAACATCGCTGAAGTGAGAAGTTTTTTCTCATAGTTTTGTCATAGAGACGCACTTCAGTAGACGCAATAATTGCCTCCTAGCAGAATACCATTAACTATGGATTATCTAACATTTGCTAAACGATTAGAAAAATATGACTCACAGATCGCTTATTGTCCAACCATCTATTGAAAGTAAAATCGCGGAAGGATTTACTGCCTCCTTCACCTCAGATTCAAGCTAAAACGTTTAAATATTGAGAGTAAAATAACAGAAGTAATTTTTTTCCCGATCTTCATTAAGTGTTCAGCAAAGAGCAGAAGTTACGGAAGACATACTCCATGACGGAATTGATTCCAAGCAGCTTGTATTCCTGCATCGTTTTTATACTTTTCTTCGAATAATTGCACTGCTGCAGACGCTGCATGTAGGCCTAAAACTTGAAATTTATGGTTTGTTGAATAAATTTGGTGTTCATATAAACAAGTAACACATGGATGAAGCGTTAGTTTTCACAATAAGCTAAAGGAAATTAGCGAACCGCGACTCCGCACTCGGAACGTGTAGGTGACTTTCGAATTCAGAAAAAAACAGAGCTGCTATCTGCAGTTCTGACGACCACACCTTTTCCAGAGCTCTTCCGGCAAAGGATTCGAGAGGAGAGGTGGGGCAGAGGTACACTAATGGTGATTCTGCAGTGTTGTACAGACTCAAAATTAGTACTTTCTGTGATGACCAAAGGAAGAGAAGTCCCATTTTAATGTTTCTTCACTTCTTAGATTGAAAAAAAACGCCTTCCTGTTCGATCTGCCCAGTTAAGTAATTTTTACGCTGGTTAGTGTATGGACCAGAAGCGGCTGGGGAATCACAGTTGTCATAAGCTTTTTCGTCTCACCACACGGAGAAGTCATCAACAACATTAACGTGACTTCGGAACATTTTTCTGCTGTAATTTTGAGAAAGAGACGCTTACTACTTAACGGCAACACCGACATTTGACCACGCTTGACATAGCATCGAATCCACAATAAAGGGAATTACTTGCATAGGTACTTGGATGGCTCGTCTTCACTGAACGCGCGGGCCCCAGGATCTCTTCCACTCGTTTCGTTCCCTCGCTGTTGTCATCCAAGATGTTGTTAAGTTTCGTGAGTGACGTTGACGAGGTTCTTGAGAGTACTGTAGAATGCAGTAGAACCCTCAGCTGGTCCATCCGTGTAGCGAACACATCACCCCATCTCGTCGGTCCCCCTCGAGGGCGTCTACCATCTCTTGGGATTCTTTTAGTCCATGTATCGTCTTCACATAATGGGATCATGTTTGCTTTCTTCTCGATACATATTCCGCTCGTTCGCGGCTAAATTGTGTGCGCCGGTTAAACTTCAGAAGACATCTCTCAAGGATTCCATGGGTAGTGAGTAGTTTCTTGAACGTGGTAGTGGTGCCTGCCCACGTCTCCGCTGCGTAACAGAGCGCTGGAAGAACTGTGGAGTCAAATAGATGGGCACTGAGATCTTGGTCCGTCAGTTGATCCGTAGCTTCCCTGACGGGTGCGAATGCTGCCCATGCTGCTCTCATTCTTCTATTCAGTTCTTCCTTCAAGTAGTTTTCCATGTTCATAGAACGTCTGAGGTATACATATGACGAAGTTCCCACGATTTGGGTGCCTTCAAATTGTAGTCCTCGTCCCTCGTCCTCGCAGTAGGTGTTCTTCATAAACTGTTTTTCTCTCTGTTTATTCGCAGTCCTATTCTTGTCCCTGCCTCGTTTAATCAGTTGAGAATCTTTTCTGCTTCATTGATATTTCTCGAAGAGAGAAAGGTGTCGTCCGCAAAACGAAGGTTGGAGAGGAATCTTCCATAAACACGTATGCCCTTTTCTTCGCAACAAAGTGATTTCATTATCTACTACAATGCAGCCGTGAACAGCTTTGGCGATATAGTATCGCCAAAGCTGTTCACGGCTTGTCGTACCCCCTTTTTAATGGTGTGGTGAGGGGGTGGTGGAAAATTGTATCCCACTGGTGCATTGACCGTAGCAATTGGTCAATGTCCTCCCATACGACACGTCCACCCCATGATCGACGAGCGCTGACAGTATTGTTGGGTTGGGTTGGGTTCATATAGGTTGGGCGACTACCTGTGGTGAAAGCTAAGCTCGCAATGGCGGGGATGCTTAGTTTGGAGAAAAGTCTTTTTGCCACTCCAACATATTCACTGCCTCAGTGCCCTGCACGCTGGGGCCTGCCGCCTCAGACGGACGGTATGGCGGCCCCTGAGAGGAGATCAAATTTCAGCTTGCTCAGGACGTCTTTGATTCTAGACCGAGGGTGATTCTGATAATGGGAATTAATGGTCAAGAATTTGTCGATGGGAATTCCGGGGGTCACCAGTTCTGCCGTATGCTTCCTTGCGAACCTTGTTCTGGTAGTATAGGGAAACTACATTTTGCTGTATAATTTATGAAAGGTCTCGGAATTGAAAGAAAATTAACGGCTTTTTAAAAATGAAAATTACTAATATATTCGAGATGAGAGAAAATATCAAATAGAGGACTTGTTATAGACAGTTTTGCTTAATTTTGAAGATTTTTCGAGAAAGACATTTGGAATTTGTTGAGAAACGGTGCACTGCAGCAGAATATATGCTGATGAGTACTTGTCTGTCCGCTTTTATCAAATAGCTGGGAATCTGAATTTGTACCACAGTTCGAGCCAAAATTTTATCAAAAATGTAATCGCCCATGCGAGCGAACAATTTGAGTTCTGTTCAGAACTACTGTTTTTCAGTGCTTTTCCGATTTTTGTTGTGTCAAGCCGTTCAGAGTTATCCTTTTTAGCAGCGAAATATGCTATTAATAAGATGGTCAAGTTGTTCTCCCACCGCTCCTCAAATACAGAACATCATCGCCAAGGTTTTCTGGCACACGAGATTCATCAACATATTGTAGCACAGTAGAGTTAGATCTCCAGGTTCATTGGATGCTACAGGGAGCAAGAAACCGAAGATGATCTATATCAATGATCACGCGCAATCTCAGCTAGTATGCGAAAGAAGGGCCCCGCTAATGTAACGAGAAATGGAAAATGGAATCAAGAACACTTTGATGAGATTTTTTCGTACGCTGGGTTGAACGTATGCAAAAAGAATACGAGCCAAAAAAACCACAAATGCTTAGAAAATAAAGAGAAGGGAGCGGCGACTCGGAACTTTTAGAGGATAACGGCATTCTCTGATCTTCTTTACAGACGAAAAGTTGTTTGAGAGAAAGAGAAGGTATTCAGCAAGTGTCCGTTCCGTGTTCCGAGCCCCCAAGTGACAGTGTTTCGTTCTTCTCATTCTGTTTCTGCCATGATTCTTGTTGAGATAATACCACTATGGTTCATAGGTAAGGCTTTGGTAATAAACAGTGAGAAACAAAACAGTACACTTTTCCAAGCTCTCCTCTAGTTGCATTGCGCGTTTCAATTTCGCATTACCTCAGTACAAGGGGCGAGAATTCAGAAATTTGCAAGTTTATGGATGAATCAAATCAGCCAATTAATCAATCAAATAGGGATCAGATGGTAAGTTATACTTACCGAATATGGTGGTCCACCTGCCTCTTCGGTTTATATATCCAGTTCCACTCACATGCATCGTCTTTTTCAAATCCATTTGATGCCAAAAATTGAAGGTGAGGTCATCTGCCATCACAAAATAGCCTATAACAATAACTTGTAGTGTAGCTCGTAAAGAGAAGCTAAAAGAAGACAACATAGGAGAAACAATCACTCTGCTCGTTGACTAATAGAATTCAAGGATGCCTCTAATAAGACTATCAAAAATTTAATTATAAATGAATTGCCCTGCACATTCGTGAGACGCATTTCCTTGACTTTCGACAAACAGTAGTAGATGAAGAATCCTTGATATGCTTCATTTTCCGACAGATGAACATAATTGAAAGGGCGAAATTTCCTAGGAAATCCTAAAAATTAATGCATGATTTATTTTCGAAAGGTTGTGATTAAAATTTCTTGTGGTTTATTTTCAAGCAGTACCGTTCTCATCGTATCGTTTCGGATACCATGATCCACAGAATATTGTTATGCCAAAATATGGTTGATACATCCTTTGAAGCACTCCTATTGTTTTGTTGATAGGATAGTTAAATGTTATAATCAGAGCCTGAATGACATCACGATTACACCACCTTTTAGCGAATCGCTGTTAGATTCAGCGAGACTATGTACTAAGTAAATAACTGTAGATTGGAGATCAGTAAGCACACTGCTGTTGCCAGCCTCATGATTGTAATCCTTGGATGAATGCATCATTTGACGGAGATCTGAATCATTGTGTAATAAGCTATGTATGCGTTGCATTTGACTTATAGTGACGATCACAGATTTTTTTTCAATGCAAGAAAAAATGGCTGAGCGCAGTTTCCGAAAAAAAATCTGCAGGACAGTTCAAAAGAATCGCAAGATAATAGTGATACATTATTAAAACGGAATATTTTAGAAGTATCAATGAAAGTGGAAAGGTGAAAACGAGTTAAATTATAATTCGACTATTAGGACTGTTTAGACTATTTGGACTGTTTAGCCTTAGAAAAATTTCCGAGTTAATTCCCTGAGAAAATGAAGTTACGGGAAGTACGGAAATTTACATTGTAAAGATATTGATACGAGTTTTTATCAGATATTAATGTGGTTAGTAGTGATATAGTAGTGAAATTGGTGGGACCTCTCCATCAAACGAGGAGGCAAAAATGTTTGGAAAGATCCTCGTAAATAAATTGGGATGTTGACCTCTCTCGAGCTATTATTGAATTTTTGCTTTTAACATTTTTTTCAAATTATCTACTCCTTTTCATTTAATGTATCGTATATTTTAATTCAGTTATCCATTCTGAATGTCCACGCCGTCATTCAATTCCTTTTCTGAGTTGGCTGATTCCTCAGAAAGAAATTTAGAAATGCCACAAATGAAGAAATATTTCGTAAACTGATAACCGGGAGAGTTCGCCCGTGCGCACCATTCGGCGAGGTCGGTGAACGCCGTTAACTTAGAGGTGAAACTGCTGTCGACCTGGGGTAATTGAAATAATTATTTCAGTTAAACATGTAAAGTAATGAAGAAAGTTCGCTCTTACCTCGCTTAGTTTCGAAAACATTGACAAAATCTCCACACTGGCTTGCCTACAATTGTCTCCACGCGAATCTTCATTTTGAGAAATTTGATATTCGTTATCGTCGACACGCGAGGGGAACTCATATCTTAATTTGTGACAACGACTTCAAACAATGATTTAGGTTTCTGTACTTATATTCGCCTGAACACGATAGTTGATCCACTAGACACGGCGGAGGGAAGCGCATATATATATATATATATATATATATATATATATATATATATATATATATATATATATATATATATCACAATTCGAAGAGGCTATGAGTTACTGCGGGCATGCTACGGCCGCCCGTGCGAAAATAAGTACTGAATGCTAAGTTTTTGAAGCCACTCACCCAATACTTTGGAGATCTTCAATCCATTTTGTTACTAGAACCGTATCAATGCTGTTCCAAAACTTCTTTGCTCTGCAATGAAAGTGTAGTCACTACTTTTCCAATTCTTTTCGTTAGTTTTCACTTTTTTTCTCATGGGTGGTCTAATATGGACAATCTTTCTTTCTTTTTTTTTTGCTTGCGCCTTATAATATGTTACAAAATAAACTGCGGGGATACACATAACAAAACCATGCTTCTTCATTTGGTTATACTATCATTACAAATATTTTTGTGTGGTTCGTTGATCTCATCATGAACATAAGTGTCCAAAGAAAAAATGTTTCCTCGGCAGACATCTAAATTTTTAGGTAGTGGCTTCTGAACGAAGGGAACTTTTTGTTGGATAAACGATGATGTATTACTTAAACAAATGCCGCCAATGATGCACATTGGTCACCACAAAATATGGCGACATTCCATTCCATTATGATTGAAAGAGGAATCTCCAGATTAACCATAAGATTTAGCAGGGAATGTTCTATGGACTTTACTTTATTGGATGTTGACACCTTCCTGCATTTTCCTCGAATTCCTCGGCGCCACTTTTCTAGAAGTTTTCATATTCATCATAGTAGCGTTCGGTAGAACAAATGAAATCCCGTAAACTTGCATCACTCAACTCCTTACTTTGGTTACGAAGTGATTCTAACATTTCTCGAAAGAAAAGCTAAGTAGCAAATAACCTACTGAAAACGAATGCTCCAAACCTGAATTCATGTGCCAGCTGAGTAGTACATCTAGTGATATTTTCATGAGTACAACGCCATTCCTGTAGAAATCTTAGCAGTTGTCCTAGTTCCAGGTAGTCATCGCTTCAAAAAGAACTTATGATAGCAACCATGTTTTCTTACATTTAATCTTTATTTTTTTCTACCACCAAATATTAGGTTGAGGAATAAGTTCTTTCCGTTTTAATCGATCGTTTGTTTACAGCGATTCTTTTGTCGTAAGGCCAATCGTAATATACCATTTTAAAGAGGTTTTTTCGCTCTACAAACCTGTTGTAACCATTTTTTCGATAACTAAATGTTGCCTTAATTTCAGGCCTCTGAAATGGAGATTCCAGGCGGTAAAAAACAACATTTTCGACACCTTCTTTACTTCGCCTTTCGCCGAGGTCAAAAAGCCACCGAAGCTGCTCGGGATATTTGCGCCGTGTATGGAGAGGATGCTATAACTGCGAGGACTGCTCGAAATTGGTTTGCCAAATTCAAAAATGGCAATTTCGACCTGGACGACTCTCTCCGCTCTGGTCGACCTTCTGACTTCGACGAGGATAGTCTCAAAGCGCTTTTGAAGGAAGACGGCCGTCGATCAAGTCGGGAATTGGCCGAGAAGATGTACTGTGACCAAAAGACAATTTTGAACCATCTTCACTCGATGGGATTTGCCGAAAAACTCGGAGCTTGGGTACCACACCACGACAACGCACGGCCTCACACAGCAAACATCGTCAAAGCCGCCCTCCATGAGCTCGATTGGGAAGTCCTTCAGCACCCACCGTACTCTCCGGACCTTGCGCCAACAGATTATCACCTTTTCCGCTCGCTGTCGAACCAAATGCGAGGTGTTACCTTCGACAACAACGAGGACCTCGAAAATTGGCTCAACAACTTCTTCGAGTCCAGGCCCGGCGGTTTTTGGCAAAACGGTATTAACAAGTTGATCGAGAGGTGGGAGCAGGTCGTAAACAATGACGGAGAATACATAGTTGATTAATTGCTTGTTATGATTGTTGTAAAATATCAGGATTTTTCAATAAAGAAAAAAAGGAAAGAACTTATTCCTCAACCTAATAGTTATAGTTTCTTGCTTTTCCAGAGAAGAAATGATTGTACCATTTCTTGGGAAAAAAAACCACCAGGATCCATATATATTTAATCTTACCTTTTCAATGTTTTAGGAACTGACTGATCGTTTGAGGTTGTCATTTGAACCGCGTTCGCAGGATGAAGGGCGATATTTTCACCGATTATATGTAGAAGTTTTTGGGCGAAATACGATCTGATTGTTTCCATGACTCTAGAAATTTCTACGAATGTGAGAAAAAAAATGTGCTCATGACAAAATAGGATAAACTAAACAAAATATGACTTGGTGTGAAACTCAACCCCTAGAAATGTTTTAAAAAATCAGAACCACTTGAACATGCACAGGCTCAGTAGCATGAAGAAGATAACAAGCTGTTTTTTCTCTTCCTAGGATTTAATATGGAACTGTGTAAGAGCCCTTCTGTGAAGTTTCGCATGTTGCGATGAAAGAGCATACATTTTCGTACTAAACAACTTGGTCCTACCTTAAATTCCACGTTCGGAGGAATTTTCAATGCTGTGTAAATAGTTTTCAGAGCATTGTTTTTTTAAGTATAACTATGGAAATCCAAAGTAACTCCTACAAATACAGGTAGCCGGTGGATTGAGAACCACAGAGTGGTCAGTTTGCCTGGGGAAGCAACTCTTTACATATGTACAGAAATGAAGGGAAATCGCGCCAGAAGTGCTTCACCAACCAGGGCGACAGCAAAAACGCTTTCAATGGCTTCCTCTAATCCACAGTACCGGAATTCTACGCTACCGGAATAAATAATCCCGTTTCTCGTTGGCCAAAATGTGCTAATTGTAATTGTAATTACAATTGAATTGTGTAATTGTAATTAATTGATTAATTAAGTTGTTATTTTGAAACTAGTTATGTTACTTGAAAGTTGCTATTTGAAAACAGAAATTACTATACACACTCACCGCGGCTTCACTGAGACGGGTAGAAAAAGCGTGAAGAAAGCACGACGATGAAATAATGTGTTTCGAGAGTTCAATGGACCATAAATCCCTAGCATATTTTCTAATTTTGCAGCTGGACTTCATTGTCGTAAAGTAATAAATGGGATAACAGTAAGAAGGTGTAACTGACCAGAATCAAGAATTACAGGTGGAGCAATTTGATTGAAATCGTCGTCCCTTAATACTCTTCCGTCGATCCTGCTATGAAAGTATTTCCAAGAGTAGCAAAATATTACAAGTATATACTTAGTACAGAATGATATAAATAGAAATTTTTCATTTCGCAATTTTCAAAAAATCCGTAGTTTTTTTTCCGCCCTCTAACTGTACTGTATAGAGACATTATGATCCTATGTAAACCTTGTTATAGGGTCGATATCATCGTGAATGAGACCTTGTTGGATAGCAGGCGTACGCATTTTGTGGCATAAGCAACAATGTTCACGCATATCGATGTGATCCTAAAAATGCTTATTAGTGATTTAGGTGACGGAAATGGTTGTTAATAAAAAATATTCCTTATTATTTCAGTCTATGTTCTCTAAACAAACTCCAACAAAGTGGAACAGAGTTTTTCAATCCAACCCCGACTCTCTGTTTTTCAATACTATTTTAGCATTTATTTGATAGCGATTGAATTTACTTTCAATTTTGTTCATCGAATTTTTGAAGTGTTCCTTGTCTTTCTTTACTCACAGTCACGGTCTGTTTGTATGCGTGCCGTCCCCTCTGAGCAAGATATTCTTATTCATATTGTAGAAGAAATAAGGATAATAGGATAAAGTATATGGTGTTAATCCGCTTGGAATGCGCCACCTTATTCACTTCAATTCAGAATTGTTAGAAGTTTACAAACGTGTAACCGGCCTATCCAATGACTTCTGGAGGCTGACCGCGATTCGTCAAGTAAGTGTTTTTATCCTCCCAGACAGGTATAGTACTAATTTTCGACCTCAGAGGGATGAAAGGCCTGTTGATGGCGGATTCGAACCTCCGATCGATAAGGTAGATAGCGGAAGCTCTTGCCGACTGCGCTACACCCGCCCCCGTAGCACAAATACAAAAAGGAGATAGAAGTAAGAGAGAGAAGGTTCAGCCTTGCTGGTGGTAACCATCTATTAAGACATTTCTATATACAACAAAGAAAAACGGGCGGGTGTGGTGTAGCGGTTAGAGGTTCCGCTTCCTGCGCGATCGATCGGAGGTTCGAATCCGCCCTAGTGCTCACTGAGCCCTTCATCTCTCCGGAGCCGATAAATTGGTATCAGAGAGGATAAAAGCACTGACTGGACACATCGGCTAGCCACCGCAAGTCATTGTATAGGCCAGATACACGTTCGTAAACCTCAAACGATTCTGAATTGAAGTGAACGTGGGGGCGCATCCCAAGCGGATTGATTAACGCCAGAAACTTTATCCTTTGTCCTTTATAAACAAAGAAAAGATATAACCAGAAAAGGAGTTCTGATGAGGATTATTGGATGGGTCATATCTCGACAGAGAAGTATTTGATGGATTCAATCCATATTTAAGCACTTCAACTTTGAAGGGTACCTGTTTGTATTCAACTGGGAATCCACGAGGCCATATGTTCGGTCGGCCGTAAAATGCATATGGATTGAAAAGTTGCTCGGCGATGGAGCTGAGCATAGAAAAGAACGACTTCAGTAACAAAGTACGTAGGAGAAAATAAAGGACAATTAAACCTTTGCGCAGTAGAAATTTCTTCCGAGTCTTTTCCAGGTGAACGACATCCATAACGTAGGCCACTTGTTTCTTCGGAATAGGCAAATTTTTCGAGATCGCTTTCTAAAATCATAGAAGAATCAAATATTATAACACATTATTTCAAATTATATTAGAAGCAATAATGTAACTACACCAGAAATCGTGATGTCATCGCCTGCATCATATATCCACTCAGCACCGTTTTTAATGGCGTATAGATATCCAATATTCTTTCGTGCGTATGAATCCCGAGGAAGAATCTCATGTATGCGGTAACCTTCAATTTTAGTTGTCTAGAAATATCCAACTATCCAGTCTTAGAAAATTTTTTAAAGAATTAAAAAACGTTCGGCATTTAACCAGTTAGACGTGATAAACCGTACTTGCCAGTGGTTGACCCTATTTTTCTCGCTAAGAGGATAAGAGAACGATTTTGCCCCACTTTAGAAGGCGTATAGCGAAAATGTCAGGAATGGCTGTGCAATTTTGCTTTAATGCCGATTTTCATAACTATAAGTAGATTAAATGCAGCACACCAGGGAATACGACATTGGGTTTCTCCGAGAAAAGATAGGATAAGTGGCGTAGATTACGAGTATGAGCACAATTACGCCTAATCCTAATTAAATATTTAAAAAATGGTGCCGCAAATTGTCTTGTCGATTAAAGGCATCACCCTACGAATCTGAGGTGGTGCAGATTTCAGGTGGAGTATTCGTATACGGGATGGGAGATTACGGAGAGGGAGGTGATTCCGTCCATTTCTTGCTAATTGCCGTAAAAAACGGCCCGGAAGATGCGGCGCTGCACAAGACTGGCGCGCTCCAATCGAACTCGTAGAAAATAGTGCGCCAAAACGAATGAAGCCGTATCTTCCGGGTCGTTTTTTACGGCAATTAGCAAGAAGTGGACGGAATCACCTCCCTCTTCGTAGTCTCCCATCCTGTATAGGAATACTCCACCTGAAATCTGCACCACCTCAGATTCGCGGGGTGATGCCTTTAAATTTCTCGGCAAGGCACCTTACGACGCGCCATGTCTGCGTCCGCGAGCGAACGGAAGAAAATCAATGAGACTATTTGAACTGAATGGTAGTGGTCATCAATACTTGACAGAGGCTTACCAAGCTTACTCTGATCCTCTATGCTCAAGAAGTGAACCTTTCTCGTGGAGCAGTTCTTGCAAGTTTTACTACCTCCAACAATAGCTACAGACCAACCAGAAATATTTGATAAATGCTGCAAATATTCGAGAGAAAAACATTAGAAATGATGTAATGAAGCTCTCCTCACACATACATAGGACTAATTGATAATTACCTAGTGCTTCCTTCACGAGAGAAAACATATTTCAATTCTTACTCAATGAAATAAGTGAAATGAAGCTCAGTGAAATAACAAATAACTGGAATCAGCTGGCCACACTAATTTCACCACAAGTAATTAACAACAAAACCATATTCTTTAATACAGGCAAGAATAATCAGGTAAGATTGTTTTTGGTGTTGATTGATGTTTTTTCTCCTGATATTTTTTTTGTAATTAGTAATTATTCATCAAAAACCAAACATTAGGAGTATGTACATGTACATGTTTACAAGTGGGTGATTTATGCAAATAAGAAATAATAATAAAATAATAATATAACAATTAGCAATTACTATCAAAAAATCGTTATTTTTTTTCTAAATTTCAATTGAATCATCATAAAATCAACGGGAAAAAGCTTTCTGTCGACTTTTCCGAGTCGATTTATATACGAACTATTTCCTTATGCTTGAAGATGCATGAGAATTAATTAACGGCTCATTGTTTTTTGTCTTGATCCCTGATAAACTGTTAAGTACCTCAAAACATTTTGAAGGACTGCGTATAGAGGTCACGACAATCCATTTTCTTTGCTTTATAGTCCTAAAAACTTCGCTTGAAAAATTCAAAATCAAAAATCTAGAAAAACACGACACTATTACCTTTCCGCAGCAAATTTCTGGAAATATTCGGATTGTACGGGAGCATTTATACTATTCAGAATAAATTGGTAACCAATAATTAGTAATACGGCTACGATGAAAGTTTTCAACGACTTCGATGTCATTCTACGATAAAAGATACAGTGGAAAAATTTGACTACAGTTTTTTTTTTCGCGTGGCATGATCTACATGAAGCGTAACACACAGACACATGGATATGCATACACACAGACACACACACATACATACACATATGTGACAGTGCGAAGGCGCTACAGTTGTCGAAAGAGGCTTTATGCGAATATAGTCGCCGCAGAACACGTTCAGCCGTACTGCTGCGACACCCACACGCGACTCTGATTCCTCGAGGAGCCTATCAACCCAGCGAAGCAACCCTATCGATTGGTAGATGCGCCAGAGAAACAGGGGACTGTTGTCTGACCGTGTCGCGGACACGTTGCGTCAGCTTGGTTGAACCCATACGTTGGCGACTGTACATATCTTTGTAAGAAGCATGTTTTGCAAAAGAACATTAATATTCGTGTCAACATTGGGAAAAGATGACGACAGTGTATTCTAAGGTAATCTGAGAAAATGCCAAAAAAACCAATAAATATAAAAGAAAACAAAAAAGCAAATATGATATGGGCATTAGTATTAAGCGATGTAACAGAGGGAGAAGGTTGTTTCAAGTTTCAAAATAGGTGAGGTCACAACATTGAAAAATAGGACCTTGCGAAAATTATCGCTCATAATGACGAGCGAAAGATGGATCATGACAAATGAAAAAGTACTCGCCAGCGACGATAAAATCAAGTAGACTACGTTTCGAACATGGCCGTTACAAGTACTGTAGTTGAAAAAAGAAAATTCAGCTGTTTTTGGAACCTGTGAACCAAAATCTCCGAAGGGAAGAATTTTTCCAATCACATTTTGTCTTATCGGATTCACAAGAAGTGCCAGTCTCAAATTTTGCAACATTTTTCCGCATCGTAACACCATTATTGTACTAATACAGTACAACTACTGCTAAGAATTTCCCCATTGACTCATGAGGGTTTCATTAATACTCGTCCAGACGAATCCTTGCCGTTTCCATTCATTGAAGAACAAAAAACACCTATTCCTCGTGCCTGCTTCTTGTATATCTATCTACATCTTTTCTTCTATCTCTGTTTCTATTACCATTCGTACTCATTCATTCGTTGATTTTGTAACAATGTGTTGATTTTTATATTGATTGCACACGTCTTCCAATTTTTCCGATCACGCTGGCGGTGATTCGACGTACAAGGACCACGAAAGATGGTTAACGTTGCTCTTTGGAAGACAAGAGGACTCCCTAACCTCTGGGGATTCTATAATAACCTCCAGTGAGTCCTCTTGTCACTTAAAGCACCCTTTAGGTGGATTAACAGTAAGAATTCTTTATTTCAATTTAAAAATTTTTTTTCAAAGTCTTAGAGTGTGATCTCACTTCTTTGAAGAATAAACCTCGTATGCCCTCGTTTGTACCTCGGACACCACCGGGTGCGCTATGCAAAATTTGAATTGCTATCGTAAACACCTTGTATGAGTAGCAAAAACAAACTGTGATGATTCTAAAGTTAGTACCTCATTATTTTCTTAATACAACCTTAAAAAATGAGGTCACTCCATAGAATGTGGTGTAATTTTGCATTCACCAGCTCAAACAGTGCTGTACTACAGGTCAAATACTGCTTTCACCTTTGAAAAGTTTCAGCTGAAGGTTTCTTTTTTTTTCTCACGAGACAATGAATTTTGTAAAATGAATGTAAATTTGAATGCATAAAGGTGCGGAGGCAAATTTGGGATTCAACTCCCCTGTGAATTTCTTTTGGTGACATTTCATATCAGTCGATGAATTATCAAATTTAAATTAGTTGTTAAACTTTTGATTAAAATTCACACCCTGCTATGATAATGCTGCAAACTTCTCCAAAAAAAAAAGAACTTTATAAAACGTGTTTCAAAAAACAAAAAAAAATCAACAACAGTGCCATAGGACTTCTTAAATTAACAAATGCTTTAAAATTTAGTGCATAATCATTACGGTAGGAATTAGCTAGTTTGATAATGACTTAGGTTTTTACTTTCTCTTTTTTTATGCTTCTTATTATTCTTTAATTATTCTCCTTGCTCTTCTGTCTTTTTTTCCCATGTCCAGCAAATAAGTCCAGAATGTCGACACCACAGAGTCGCAAAACCGGAAAGATGTGAATTGTAATTCAAATTTAGTCGTAAATTTATCTCATGACCTGCAAGGCGTTACGCGCAGACTTCTAAAAAAGCAAAGATATATTTGCGCGTTCGCAACGTAATGCAGTTGCTTGAATTCAAGTTTCAACGAACTTTACGTTCGTGAAATTCTTATGTCACTTAAATCTAAATTTAATTTAAATCACTGCAAGGTGAAATTTTTTTAAAACGTCTAGGTAATGAGATAAATTTCATTGATGGACTCGCTCAAGTGCTCAACTTCTCGAAAATCTTTAAAACGACACGCGCAAACACTTGGCCATTCGAATGATTTGCAGTCGAATGTTCCATTCGTTGAATCGGTCATTTAGTTTGGATCCAAACACAGCTGTCAACCTTTCCAATCATCCTTACCACTGAAACCATGATAAAATACATCGATGAAATTTCCTCATTCGCAAACGCCATCACGATTTCACTCCAGAAAAAAGTCAGCGCTTTAAAATCGATCAAACAGCTACGTTACGTTGCGATAAGTGGGAAACGGTACTCATTTATGTATGCGTAGCGAAAACCGAAGCGAAAACTTTAAAAACTAGTTCATTTTCCCAAAAACGGAAAAACGAACTACTAGTTTTTAAAGCTTTTCAGAAAAGAATACAATTGCTCACCTTTTACGAATTTTTCTATTTGCTAACATGCGTAACTTTATAGGATGTAGTGCGATAATAACCTCGTTATATTTTTTATCCCATATACTACGGTCTTCCTTCAAATTTTCGAATAGTATAGTTGATGAGTTTGTCGAATTCGTTGAATTGGAAATTCTAAAGCATTCAATAGATAATGGTTAGGCGTCAACGGCAACGGGGTAGCTATCAACGATTGACTTTTGATCTTCCATTCAAATTCTCATGAAAAAAAAACA